>NC_086449.1:442629797-442879797 GCF_028390025.1 Pseudophryne corroboree | reverse complement strand
TACCAATTCATAGTACGCTGCACAGTAGTCTCCTTTATTCAAATGACGCAGCACAGTAGCGCCACTTACACACGTTGCTCTAGGTAGAGCCCCTGTCACACATTACGGCAGGCAGAGCTCTATTTTACACATTACGGCAGGCAGAGTCCCCTTCTACACATTAAGGCAGGCAGAGTCCCCTTTTTCACATTATGACAGGGAGAGCCTCCTTTTACACATTAAAGTCTGGAGGGTCGGTAAAGCAGTCGTGTACCCACAGAGTTGGGGAAGTGCAGGTAGATAAGCAGTACTTACCAGTGCAGCAGTGATCTAGATGGGGGCAGAAGGGTCCTTTCTTGACGGCTCTTGTCAGATGTTTTTTGGTCAGGTGGTGGGTGGGGGAACCAGCAGGCTCGTGGATAGGGTTTGCTTCTGGTGTCAAAGCTTATGGCCCAGTCCTCTCGTCCAGGACCCACCCTGTCGTATATGGACTCACACTTGTGCAATCCTGATTAAGGATGTTGCAATTTAATTTGGGGGAATTCATGTAAAATATGGGGCAGCGGGAAACTCCACCGTGAACTGAGTCTCCCGCAGAAGGTGGGAGGGTAGGCAACTATGGCCCAGCTGTACACACATATATACATACACTGTACATACATAGATACATACACATACACTGTACGTACGTACGTACGTACGTACATATACACTGTACATACATACATATACACTGTACATACATATACACACACTGTACACACATACATACAGACACTGTACACACACATATACACTATACACATATACATATACACTGCACATACATAAACACTATACACATACATATACACTGTACATACACATACATACTGTACACACACAAATACACTGTACACAAACACATACTGAACACACATACATATACACTGTACATACATAGACAATGTACTTACATACATACATATACAGTACTCTGTACATACATACAGTACATATACATTGTATATACATACATACATACACACTGTACACACATACATGTACTCTGTACATACATATACTGTACATACACATACATATACACTGTACACACATACACTGTACATACACAATGTACTTACATACACACATATACAGTATCAGTCTGTACATACATACACACTGTACACACATACATATACACTGCACACACACATACATACATTAGAGATGAGCGGGTTCGGTTTCTCTGAATCCGAACCCGCACGAACTTCATGTTTTTTTTCATGGGTCCGAGCGACTCGGATCTTCCCGCCTTGCTCGGTTAACCCGAGCGCGCCCAAACGTCATCATGACGCTGTCGGATTCTCGCGAGACTCGGATTCTATATAAGGAGCCGCGCGTCGCCGCCATTTTCACACGTGCATTGAGATTGATAGGGAGAGGACGTGGCTGGCGTCCTCTCCATTTAGATTAGAAGAGAGAGAGAGATTGACCTGATTTACTGGAGCTTAGGAGTACTGTAGAACTGTAGAGAGTGCAGAGTTTACTAGTGACTGACCACAGTGACCACCAGACAGTGCAGTTTTATTTAATATATCCGTTCTCTGCCTGAAAAAAACGATACACAGTGACTCAGTCACATACCATATCTGTGTGCACTGCTCAGCCCAGTGTGCTGCATCATCTATGTATATATCTGACTGTGCTCAGCTCACACATCTTATAATTGTGGGGGAGACTGGGGAGCACTGCAGTGCCAGTTATAGGTTATAGCAGGAGCCAGGAGTACATATTATTATTAAAATTAAACAGTGCACACTTTTGCTGCAGGAGTGCCACTGCCAGTGTGACTGACCAGTGACCTGACCACACTGACCACCAGTATAGTTAGTAGTATAGTATACTATATTGTGATTGCCTGAAAAAGTTAAACACTCGTATCTGACTGTGCTCAGCTCACACATCTTATAATTGTGGGGGAGACTGGGGAGCACTGCAGTGCCAGTTATAGGTTATAGCAGGAGCCAGGAGTACATATTATTATTAAAATTAAACAGTGCACACTTTTGCTGCAGGAGTGCCACTGCCAGTGTGACTGACCAGTGACCTGACCACACTGACCACCAGTATAGTTAGTAGTATAGTATACTATATTGTGATTGCCTGAAAAAGTTAAACACTCGTCGTGTGACTTCACTTGTGTGGTGTTTTTTTTTTTATTCTATAAAAAACTCATTCTGCTGACAGACAGTGTCCAGCAGGTCCGTCATTATATAATATATACCTGTCCGGCTGCAGTAGTGATATATATATATTTTTTATATCATTATTTATCATCCAGTCGCAGCAGACACAGTACGGTAGTTCACGGCTGTAGCTACCTCTGTGTCGGCACTCGGCAGCCCGTCCATAATTGTATACCACCTACCCGTGGTTTTTTTTTCTTTCTTCTTTATACATACATACTACTACTACATCTCTTTATCAACCAGTCTATATTAGCAGCAGACACAGTACAGTACGGTAGTCCACGGCTGTAGCTACCTCTGTGTCGGCACTCGGCAGTCCGTCCATAATTGTATACCACCTACCCGTGGTTTTTTTTTTCTTTCTTCTTTATACATACATACTACTACTACTACATCTCTTTATCAACCAGTCTATATTAGCAGCAGACACAGTACAGTACGGTAGTCCACAGCTGTAGCTACCTCTGTGTCGGCACTGGGCAGTCCGTCCATAATTGTATACCACCTACCCGTGGTTTTTTTTTCTTTCTTCTTTATACATACATACTACTACTACATCTCTTTATCAACCAGTCTATATTAGCAGCAGACACAGTACAGTACGGTAGTCCACGGCTGTAGCTACCTCTGTGTCGGCACTGGGCAGTCCGTCCATAATTGTATACCACCTACCCGTGGTTTTTTTTCTTTCTTCTTTATACATACATACTACTACTACATCTCTTTATCAACCAGTCTATATTAGCAGCAGACACAGTACAGTACGGTAGTCCACGGCTGTAGCTACCTCTGTGTCGGCACTCGGCAGTCCATCCATAATTGTATACTAGTATCCATCCATCTCCATTGTTTACCTGAGGTGCCTTTTAGTTGTGCCTATTAAAATATGGAGAACAAAAATGTTGAGGTTCCAAAATTAGGGAAAGATCAAGATCCACTTCCACCTCGTGCTGAAGCTGCTGCCACTAGTCATGGCCGAGACGATGAAATGCCAGCAACGTCGTCTGCCAAGGCCGATGCCCAATGTCATAGTACAGAGCATGTCAAATCCAAAACACCAAATATCAGTAAAAAAAGGACTCCAAAACCTAAAATAAAATTGTCGGAGGAGAAGCGTAAACTTGCCAATATGCCATTTACCACACGGAGTGGCAAGGAACGGCTGAGGCCCTGGCCTATGTTCATGGCTAGTGGTTCAGCTTCACATGAGGATGGAGGCACTCAGCCTCTCGCTAGAAAAATGAAAAGACTCAATCAAGCTGGCAAAAGCAGTAGCACCGCAAAGAACTGTGCGTTCTTCGAAATCCCAAATCCACAAGGAGAGTCCAATTGTGTCGGTTGCGATGCCTGACCTTCCCAACACTGGACGTGAAGAGCATGCGCCTTCCACCATTTGCACGCCCCCTGCAAGTGCTGGAAGGAGCACCCGCAGTCCAGTTCCTGATAGTCAGATTGAAGATGTCAGTGTTGAAGTACACCAGGATGAGGAGGATATGGGTGTTGCTAGCGCTGGGGAGGAAATTGACCAGGAGGATTCTGATGGTGAGGTGGTTTGTTTAAGTCAGGCACCCGGGGAGACACCTGTTGTCCGTGGGAGGAATAGGGCCGTTGACATGCCTGGTGAAAATACCAAAAAAATCAGCTCTTCGGTGTGGAAGTATTTCACCAGAAATGCGGACAACAGGTGTCAAGCCGTGTGTTCCCTTTGTCAAGCTGTAATAAGTAGGGGTAAGGACGTTAACCACCTCGGAACATCCTCCCTTATACGTCACCTGCAGCGCATTCATAATAAGTCAGTGACAAGTTCAAAAACTTGGGCCGACAGCGGAAGCAGTCCACTGACCAGTAAATCCCTTCCTCTTGTAACCAAGCTCACGCAAACCACCCCACCAACTCCCTCAGTGTCAATTTCCTCCATCCCCAGGAATGCCAATAGTCCTGCAGGCCATGTCACTGGCAATTCTGACGAGTCCTCTCCTGCCTGGGATTCCTCCGATGCATCCTTGCGTGTAACGCCTACTGCTGCTGGCGCTGCTGTTGTTGCTGCTGGGAGTCGATGGTCATCCCAGAGGGGAAGTCGTAAGCCCACTTGTACTACTTCCAGTAAGCAATTGACTGTCCAACAGTCCTTTGCGAGGAAGATGAAATATCACAGCAGTCATCCTGTTGCAAAGCGGATAACTGAGTCCTTGACAACTATGTTGGTGTTAGACGTGCGTCCGGTATCCGCCGTTAGTTCACAGGGAACTAGACAATTTATTGAGGCAGTGTGCCCCCGTTACCAAATACCATCTAGGTTCCACTTCTGTAGGCAGGCGATACCGAGAATGTACACGGACGTCAGAAAAAGACTCACCAGTGTCCTAAAAAATGCAGTTGTACCCAATGTCCACTTAACCACGGACATGTGGACAAGTGGAGCAGGGCAGGGTCAGGACTATATGACTGTGACAGCCCACTGGGTAGATGTATTGCCTCCCGCTGCAAGAACAGCAGCGGCGGCCTCAGTAGCAGCATCTCGCAAACGCCAACTCTTTCCTAGGCAGGCTACGCTTTGTATCACCGCTTTCCAGAATACGCACACAGCTGAAAACCTCTTACGGCAACTGAGGAAGATCATCGCAGAATGGCTTACCCCAATTGGACTCTCCTGTGGATTTGTGGCATCGGACAACGCCAGCAATATTGTGTGTGCATTAAATATGGGCAAATTCCAGCACGTCCCATGTTTTGCACATACCTTGAATTTGGTGGTGCAGAATTTTTTTAAAAACGACAGGGGCGTGCAAGAGATGCTGTCAGTGGCCAGAAGAATTGCGGGACACTTTCGGCGTACAGGCACCACGTACAGAAGACTGGAGCACCACCAAAAACTACTGAACCTGCCCTGCCATCATCTGAAGCAAGAAGTGGTAACGAGGTGGAATTCAACCCTCTATATGCTTCAGAGGTTGGAGGAGCAGCAAAAGGCCATTCAAGCCTATACAATTGAGCACGATATAGGAGGTGGAATGCACCTGTCTCAAGTGCAGTGGAGAATGATTTCAACGTTGTGCAAGGTTCTGATGCCCTTTGAACTTGCCACACGTGAAGTCAGTTCAGACACTGCCAGCCTGAGTCAGGTCATTCCCCTCATCAGGCTTTTGCAGAAGAAGCTGGAGGCATTGAAGAAGGAGCTAAAAGGGAGCGATTCCGCTAGGCATGTGGGACTTGTGGATGCAGCCCTTAATTCGCTTAACAAGGATTCACGGGTGGTCAATCTGTTGAAATCAGAGCACTACATTTTGGCCACCGTGCTCGATCCTAGATTTAAAACCTACCTTGGATCTCTCTTTCCGGCAGACACAAGTCTGCTGGGGTGCAAAGACCTGCTGGTGACAAAATTGTCAAGTCAAGCGGAACGCGACCTGTCAACATCTCCTCCTTCACATTCTCCCGCAACTGGGGGTGCGAGGAAAAGGCTCAGAATTCCGAGCCCACCCGCTGGCGGTGATGCAGGGCAGTCTGGAGCGACTGCTGATGCTGACATCTGGTCCGGACTGAAGGACCTGACAACGATTACGGACATGTCGTCTACTGTCACTGCATATGATTCTCTCAACATTGAAAGAATGGTGGAGGATTATATGAGTGACCGCATCCAAGTAGGCACGTCACACAGTCCGTACTTATACTGGCAGGAAAAAGAGGCAATTTGGAGGCCCTTGCACAAACTGGCTTTATTCTACCTAAGTTGCCCTCCCACAAGTGTGTACTCCGAAAGAGTGTTTAGTGCCGCCGCTCACCTTGTCAGCAATCGGTGTACGAGGTTACATCCAGAAAATGTGGAGAAGATGATGTTCATTAAAATGAATTATAATCAATTCCTCCGCGGAGACATTGACCAGCAGCAATTGCCTCCACAAAGTACACAGGGAGCTGAGATGGTGGATTCCAGTGGGGACGAATTGATAATCTGTGAGGAGGGGGATGTACACGGTGATATATCGGAGGATGATGATGAGGTGGACATCTTGCCTCTGTAGAGCCAGTTTGTGCAAGGAGAGATTAATTGCTTCTTTTTTGGTGGGGGTCCAAACCAACCCGTCATATCAGTCACAGTCGTGTGGCAGACCCTGTCACTGAAATGATGGGTTGGTTAAAGTGTGCATGTCCTGTTTATACAACATAAGGGTGGGTGGGAGGGCCCAAGGACAATTCCATCTTGCACCTCTTTTTTCTTTTATTTTTCTTTGCGTCATGTGCTGTTTGGGGAGGGTTTTTTGGAAGGGACATCCTGCGTGACACTGCAGTGCCACTCCTAGATGGGCCCGGTGTTTGTGTCGGCCACTAGGGTCGCTAATCTTACTCACACAGCTACCTCATTGCGCCTCTTTTTTTCTTTGCGTCATGTGCTGTTTGGGGAGGGTTTTTTGGAAGGGACATCCTGCGTGACACTGCAGTGCCACTCCTAGATGGGCCAGGTGTTTGTGTCGGGCACTTGGGTCGCTGAGCTTAGTCACACAGCTACCTCATTGCACCTCTTTTTTTCTTTGCGTCATGTGCTGTTTGGGGAGTGTTTTTTGGAAGGGCCATCCTGCGTGACACTGCAGTGCCACTCCTAGATGGGCCAGGTGTTTGTGTCGGCCACTAGGGTCGCTTAGCTTAGTCATCCAGCGACCTCGGTGCAAATTTTAGGACTAAAAATAATATTGTGAGGTGTGAGGTATTCAGAATAGACTGAAAATGAGTGGAAATTATGGTTTTTGAGGTTAATAATAATATGGGATCAAAATGACCCCCAAATTCTATGATTTAAGCTGTTTTTTAGGGTTTTTTGAAAAAAACACCCGAATCCAAAACACACCCGAATCCGACAAAAAAAATTCGGTGAGGTTTTGCCAAAACGCGGTCGAACCCAAAACACGGCCGCGGAACCGAACCCAAAACCAAAACACAAAACCCGAAAAATTTCAGGCGCTCATCTCTAACATACATACATACATACATACATATACACTACACACACATACATACATACATACATACATACACACTGTACACACAAACATACATACACACTGTACACATACATGCACACTGTACACACCTACATAGACAATGTACTTACATACACACATATACAGTACTCTGTACATACATACATAAATAAATAAATACATACATAGTACCATGCAGCCGCAGGCACCATGCACATGACCCCTCTCTCCTTCCTGCCTCTTCCCCACGGAGCCCATCAGCCTGACACTGACTGACTGAGCCCAGCAGGACATGACCCCTCTCTCTTTCCTGCCTCTTCACCACGGAGCCCCCAGCACATCAGCCTGACACTGACTGACTGAGCCCAGCAGGACAAAAAGCAGCTTACCCTGGGCACCAATCAGAGGGGGGACTCCGGGACCTGCAGCCAGCAGAGGGAGTGAGGGACAACAATAACTATCCCCGGGCATACACAGGACACCCAGCACTGACAGCAGCAGTATCGCCGGCCACCTGATGCTGCCCTGCAAACAGCTTCCTGAAGCTGGGAGCCCCGCTGGTAACATCTATTTCAGTGAGTGCCGGCAAAGAGAGATGGCAGCGGCTGCGCCCTTAGCGCATTTGCGCTGTGTGCAGCGCACCGCTGGCCCCTAGGTAGTTACGGCCCTGCATCAGTGACTGCAGTATTATGCAACAAATATTTCAGTGATCACCATATAATACAAACAGTATAGCAGTGGCGGCAGTGCAATGCAGAGAATATAACAGTGACTTCCATATAATATAAAGAGCATCAGTGACCTCCATATAATGCAGAAAGCATTAGCTACAACCATATAATGCAAAGAACATCACAGTGACCACCATATAATGCAGAGAGCATCACAGTGACTGTCATATAGTACAGAGAGCAAAAGTGACCTACATATAATGCAGACAGCATCACAGTAACTGCCATATATTCAGAGAGCATAACATTCATTGCTATATAATAGAGAGAGTTTCAGCAACTGCCATGTAATACAGACACTGTCAATGACCACCATCTGATATTGAGAGCATTTCATTGACTGCCATATAATAAAGTGCATCAGTGACTGCCATACAATAGAGTAGGTCTTTTTTATAGCCTTACAATAGCATTCCCTCATCAGTAATTGACAACTCCATAATACACATTCATAATGGTGGGGTTGATTGTCCATGTAAGCAAAACAAAAATAGTAAGTGCATGCTATAAATACATTTAAAAAAAATGCTTAATAGTTGGCCACCCATCCAAATTCCCTTTCCCTCTCCCCCAATCCTCCTGAAACCCATGAAGCACTGTGCTATGAATAACCTGAAAGTTTCAACCTGTGCCCTGTTTACTTCTCTACACTGACATTTGATCTAGGGATGCCACCAGTGCACTTACCATCGATGGCCCATGGGCCAATAAGAACCAGGGTTGGGGCTTTGTGGGTGCATCAGGGGCTATAACTAGGCTCGTATCCCAGCACCAACTAGGGTGTTTATAAAGCATTGGACCCTTACAGTGGCACATAAATAAGCTTGAATTGCAGCAAATTAGATTATTTGGAAGCAAGTCCTACAGTATATACAATATATGTGTCACAGAAAAAGCAAGCCAAGTGGGAAGCTTATGCAAAGGAAGCAACTCTACAGCGAGAGCCAAGGATTCTATATTCTGGACCAACAAATGTACAAATCATTGTAATGATTGATGTCTCACTAAAGTAACACTGAAATCCAATTAGCCTATGAAAAGAGAATGTAACAATACCTCTATATGGAACGAGAGCATTTCAACCAAACACCTGGCATACATGATTCCAAGAGTACTACAACAGTTTGTACTAAATATTGTTTCAAAAAAGATAATTAGAAGAAGAAACTAAACCACAGTTGGTGAAAGTTGTGTTATTGCAGTGTACGAAGCAGGTTGTGTTTCCTCCTTTATAAGAACATCTTCTTTATATATACGTTTAGACATTGTACCAAAGAATTTGCTGAATACAACTTTAAACTAATAAATAAAAAGATGTTAGTAGCCATGTTAAAAGGCTCATTACAAATATTTAACAGTATATTTAATTATGTTATGTTGTATAAAGTGACACTAAAATGGTTTTGTGAAATTTCATCTGGTTTAGTATCCTGCTGAAAACCATTTTTGCATGCAATTTTCCAGTTTAATTTACCAACTTGCGCTTCACAGAGCATGACAAACGACCACCAATATTGTTTACTGCAGATAATAAATAGGTTTGGACAAAACTGCATGTACTGCAGTTGAATTTCCATTAAACATACTCAGTGAAGCACAATGGCTGACTGTTGGAGGTATTCAATGGATAGAGAAAGCAGTTACTGTCCACGAAAACAAGTAGCTCAATTCTCAGTTCACATAAACACTTCAGCGCTCATTCCGAGTTGTTCGCTTGCTAGCAGATTTTAGCAGCATTGCACACGCTAGGCCGCCGCCCTCTGGCAGTGTATCTTAGCTTAGCAGAATAGCGAACGAAAGAGTAGCAGAATTGCGAATAAAAAATTCTTAGCAATTTCTGAGTAGCTCGAGACTTACTCCTACACTGCGATCAGCTCAGCCCATTTCGTTCCTGGTTTGACGTCACAAACACACCCTGCGTTCTGCCAGCCACTCCCCAGTTTCTCCAGACACTCCCACGTTTTATCCTGGCACGCCTGCGTTTTTCCGCACACGCCCAGAAAACGGTCAGTTTCCGCCCAGAAACACCCACTTCCTGTCAATCACACTCCGATCACTTCAACGATGAAAAATCTTTGTTCGGCCGTGAGTAAATCTACTAGGTTTTGTGCAAAAATACTTAGCGCATGCGCGCTGCGTACCATGCGCATGCGCATTTTTGCCTTAATCGCTCCATTACGAAAATCGGCAACGAGCGAACAATTCGGAATGACCCCCTTCATGCAGTTCTTGATACACATCAATAGCTATTTTTGTTTTCAATACGTATAATTACTTGCACATAATTTATACACATATATACCTTTCTGACCTTAATGTCCCTGTTTGCCCTTATTACCCATTCACTTTACATCCCTTTCTAATCTTACACACTCCAGATACTTTTAACTTAAATCATCCACATCCATCACTCTTCCACCAAGATGCAAAGGGGTTTAAAAAAGTATATGTCAGAAGAGTGTGCAATACTATTGCTGCACAGGGACGTGCAGTCAGGGGAGGCAGGGGCGCCAGTGCCTCCCCTGTCTAATGATTAAAATAATACAAAGAAGTATATGCTTTAGGGGTACATTTACTAAGCAATGATAAGAGTGGAGAAGTGAGCCAGTGGAGAAATTTCCCCATCAACCAATCAGTAGCTCTGCATCATTTTATAGTATGCAAATTATAGATGTTACTTCAGTGCTGATTGGTTGCCATGGGCAACTTCTCCACTGGCTCACTTCTCTGTTCTTATCACTGCTTAGTAAATGTACCCCTTAGACTTTGTATTAGTTTAATAATTTTTACATTGTAAATACTGTTTAAAATGTGTGTTGGAGGCACCACTCTCGGTGCCTCCCGCAATTAATGAGAAATGGCCGAAAGCGGGGGGCGGGGCTAAGAAATGGGCAGCGAAACTCCATTAAAAAAAGCACCTGAAGCGGCACTTACTATAAGTGCCTCTGTGACAGGAGTGTGACAGTTAGCTGTGATTGGGCAGTGGTAGGGGGTAGCACTAAACTGTGCATCGTCAAGAGCCGGCATCCGACCCCTCCCCCCCTCCCCTCTTCCTGTACACACCTTCTCCCCTCCGGCGGCGGCACCCTCACACACCCGCCTACCGTCCGGCACCTGCACACCCTCAAGGAGGATGACGGACGCTGCCAGCTGCTCCCTGCTCGCGGCTGTCTCAGCTCCCCCGCCGCGCTCGTCCCGCTCGGCTATCCTGAGGAGAGGAGTGGAGCTGACACTGAGCTGGAGAGCAGCCGGCTACACTCTTGACTATGCTGAAGGGAACATGCACTGCTGCTGGAGCTCCGGCCGAGGTCAGGAGATCACTACCCAGGTGCGGGCTGCACAGGAAAGGGGGGCTATGGGGTGTGCATGTGGGGGGACAGTGAGAGTAGGTTGTGTGGTGGGGGTAGTGGATTATTGGGTGTATGTGAGGGAACAGGGGAACTAGCTTATGTGTTGGGGAAGAGGGTTGTATGTGGGAAGACTAGGGTTTGTGAGGTGGTGATAGAGTTTATGGGTTTTATGTGAGGAGACAGAGGGATTAGGGTGTGTGAGTGATAGAGGGATATTTATTGTATGTGGGGAGACAGGGGGAGTAGGGTATGTTGTGGGGTAGAGGGGTATGCAGTGTATGTGGTCAGACATGGGAAGTAGGTTGTGCAGGGATATGCGTTGTATGTAGGGGGGGCAGGGGGAGTAGGGTGTGTATAGATGATATGGAGATAGAGGTTGGATATGAGGCGATAAGGGTCATATATGGACTATGGGAGATTATGGGGATGTGTGGTGTTAACGGATAGGGTACTTGGTCAGAGGCCGAACTAGCGGTGGTGCAGGCAGTGCATTGCATTGAGATGCAAATTAGCGGCAAGGGAGGCCAGGGGGTTGATGGCGGCGATTTTGAAGGCCATTGGCTGGGGCAGCAGCCATTGGTAGTGGCGGTAGGGAGTATTGCCTTGAGGATGGTAGCGGGCATCGGCTGGACTCAGTGGACACTATGGTTACAGTGCCTCACCAGCCACTGACCTCACCGCACGCCAGTGTAATGCTGCAAGTCTTTCTGCACACACACAGTAATATACTGCACAATGGAACTTGACCCACTTACACCTCGCCCATATGGAGGGCCACCATCAGGATTCTGAATCACACCCAGTACAAGTGGATCATGCTTTCCCCCGTTCCACCTCAAACCTCCAAGGCATGGAGGGTGCAAAAGTGTAGAGGGAGGGAGGGAAAGAAAACGGAGTGTGAAGTGGGATGCAGAGGCACTCATGGGGAGTGGAATGTACAGTGTAGGGGAGGGAGCAGAGACAAAGCCATGGGGTAGACTTGGACAGACAATCAAGGTGGTAGGGAGGGAAAATAAAGCTGTAGACACAGGTGGTGAGAACAAATGGTGTATGGTTCAGCGCTCACCAAGTTTGCCTTAGTGATGAATGTATTGTGATGCATGCTCCAATAACCTCATGAGACTGATTATAGAAGACAGAGAACTCTCATTGAAAAAAATTGAAGAGAATATAGAAAAGATTAAGAAAAGGATTGAACCTTTGGAAAAACTAGAGGATTTCAAGAAATTAGATGGCCTCACCAGAAATAAGATCAGGAAGATTGAAGAAGAGGTCATAGAACAAAAGAAACGAAAGTACATCAGAGACCTGGAAGATTATGAAACAGACTATAGGAACTGGAAGAAAGATAACTTCTATAGGACTGAACAGAATAACAGAAGACAATACCCGATAAGGGATAACAGGATGGAAAGAACATATGAGCCAAGGAATCAAAGACGAAATCAGGAGGGAGATATACCCAATAGGAGACAAGAAGGAGGATTCAACTATCGACAGAAACCAACAGATAGGGGACAAGAAAGAAATCCAGAGGTTGGAAGAAGGAACCGTGACCAATCAACATATAGAAGGCGGATGGAACACGTCCAAAAAGGATACCAGGGGACCAGCTCCAGGGAATGGGGAAATAATCAAGATAGGACATCAAAACAATATCCAGATGAACATACCCTCAGACGGAGCTTTAACCAGGGCCAACAGGATGGAGAAGAAGACACGAATAATAAAGCAAGAACCCTCATCAACAAACTAACAGAAAGATTGGATCACTCCAAAACCAATAGAAGACCGAGGGAGGTTGACGAGGAAGAAGATTATGAAGATGCAGACGACTGCATGGATGCTTTTTTTAGACATGGTCTGCAGGGATCACAACCAGATGGAACCAGGGGCAATACCCAAATTGCCATATCCTCATCAGGACAAAGGAAAGAGGAAGAGGCTACAACAAAGTACAAGTACAAGCGAGGAAAGCGTGGAGGGATTAAGACCAAACGGAAGAAAAAACAACAAAAAGAAGAAGAGCACCAAAAGACGTCAACAGAAGGCATCTTCAACCTAAGTACCCACAAACTTAGTAATGTTGAAATAAGGATCCTACAAAAAGGCCTAAAGTTCGCCCCAACAAATAAACTGAATAAATTCAGCACCTTCATCGACCTCCAGAAATTCGTAAGAAAATTAACTCTGAAAAAATTCCATAAAAACAATCAAAAGAAAACATATACGGTGGAGCCATCAGGGGACGGCTTTCTGCATTCAGGCTTGAAAGAACCTTCTACGTTTTTTCCGCAATATCTTAAAAGTCATTCAATCAAAACCTTTCAGAAATTGGTCGAATTAGATATAGAAAGGATGACGGAAATTATACCAAAAAGAAAATGGAACATCACCAGGGACGAAAAAGAAGCCCTAATATCCCTCAGCAAGAACCCCGATATCCTTATAAAGGCAGCAGACAAGGGGGGAGGGATAGTCATTATGGACAAATCAATGTATGAAAATGAAGCAAGAAAACAGTTAAGGGATGAAACAACATATCAAAAATTAAGGGTTAACCCCACAATCAAGTACACAGACAAACTCACTCAACTTTTGAAAGAGGGTCTAGACAGCGGAATACTTGATAAGAAATAATTCAATTATCTGAACCAAAAAAATCCCATCACACCGGTATTCTACCACCTACCGAAGATGCACAAGGATGCAAAAAATCCACCTGGAAGACCCATTATTGCGGGCATAGGCTCCCTGACCTCCAACCTCTCTGGATATGTAGATAAGTATCTACAACCAGCAGTAACCAAACAGAGAGGCTACATAAAGGACACCACACATGTTATCAATATGCTAAAAACCATAGAATGGGAGAAAGATCATATCATGGCGACTTGTGACATCGAATCCTTATACACGTGTATAAAACATGAAGATGGGTGTAAAGTCTAGCGATGAGCGAGGTTCGGTTTTACTCGGTTTTACTCGGTTCTCAAAACGGCATCTTATTGGCTATCCAAAACACGTGACATCCGTGAGCCAATAAGATGCCGTTTTGAGAACCGAGTAAAACCGAGTAAAACCGAGTAAAACCGAATCCGCTCATCACTAGACATGTGACAAAAAGACTAAAGGAGGACACGAACCTGAGAACTGAACAGATAGAGTTTCTGGAGAAATCCATGCAGTTTATATTACACCATAACTACTTTCAGTTTGGAGATGATTTTTATTTGCAGGTAAAGGGGACAGCTATGGGTAGCAAATTTGCGCCTTCTTATGCAAATCTGTTCCTAGCGGAGTGGGAAAAGGACAACATTTGGACCACCCCCCTGGAGAAGAATCTTATACTTTGGGCAAGGTTCATTGATGATGTTATCATCATCTGGAAAGGTTCGCAGAAGGATCTTGAAACATTCTTGAACCACCTGAACGAGAACTCGGTTAACCTGGAGTTTACATATCATATAAGCAGAGAATCGATCAATTTTTTGGATTTAACAATCTTTGTGGAAAATAATCATTTGGAAACAAGAACTTATACCAAACCCACAGATTGTAATAGTTACTTGAATGCGCAGAGCAACCACCATAAGAAATGGATCACCAACATCCCAGGGGGACAATTTAGAAGAATCAGAAGAAATTGCTCCAAGAACATCGATTTTGAGGAACAGGCTAAGAATCTGGTGGAGAACTTCAAAGAGAAAAAGTACAACTTAATACATCTTGAAAAAGAAAAAGAAAGAATCGCCAAAATAGAAAGAGGAGAACTACTGAAATACAACACAAAGGAAGAGAAGGAACCAAATAATGTGCTGTTCATCTCAGATTATTCAGCACAAAGCAAACTTTTGGAAAAGAGCATAAAACAACATTGGCACGTACTTAGGACAGATGAGGACCTTCAAGAACTGCTACCACTACATCCACGTGTAGTATACAGGAGGGCACCTACCTTGAAAACAACCCTAATTAGGAGTCACTTCTCAACAACTAAAAAAGAACCAATACAGAGGAATGGAGGCTTCTCACGATGTGGATTATGCACAGCCTGTAAGAAATCCAGACTCAACTCCATAAGGGTCGTTAAGGAGATTGAATCCTTCACCAATAAGAAAACATTCAAGATTAGAGGGAGAATAAGCTGCCACACGACCAGTGTCATCTACATGCTGTGGTGCCCCTGTGGCCTACAGTATGTGGGTAAGACAAAAAGAAAGCTACACATACGGATCCAGGAGCATCTGTGCAATATTAAGAATGGACGTGAGAACCATAGCGTACCCTTACATTTTAAGGAAGTACATAACTCAGATCCGAGCCTTTTGCAATTTGTGGGACTAAAACAAATTCTAAGACCATGGAGAGGTGGAAGTGTGGAAGATCTCCTATCAAAAGAAGAGACAAGGACAATATACGAGTTAGGCACTTTGACCCCTAAGGGGCTGAATATTGACATGGAAATTGTACCCTTCTTAAAATGACTCAAGACATGACAAAGCCTGTCTTAGTCACTATACACTTTGTAATACAGATCCAGTAAAGTCATATACTTTATACAGAAAAGTATAATTGTATCATATGCTAATCCCCTGCCCCTCTATGCATACTCCCTCACAAAACAACACAGGATATTAATAATACATAATATCATATAACATAAATATTTGTCAATATAGACCATGTGATATATAAATGAATGGTACTCCAAAATATCAGCTGGGGTAGTCTATTATATCTTATATATACATTTTTTATTTTATTTATTATTTTTTATTTTATTGTGTATTTTTCATTTTTTAATTAAACTAATCTCATTATAGTCAGCCGTATGTATGGGTCCATGTGGAGGAACTTCTTATGCATCAATATATCTTTAAAGATCACCAGACATAGATGACTGGATACTCAGTATTACACCATTATCATTTGAATTATCTTTAGGGTTAAAAAATTATAACCAATTTCTTGTTTTTCTTCAAATTTTTGAATCCACAAGCTTTATATCGAAGTAACCATCTTGGGGAAGCCTAATATATGCCAAAACTAAAGCTATAAACAAATCTGTAATGCACAAGAAGGGCAAGGAAGCCAGAGTCACCATTTAACCTAAGGGCGGAAGTGACTAGATATCTAAGGATTATAAAACGATATTGATATCGCATTAGGTAACTATTACATATGTGTTTATATGTTATGTGTTGTATTGTGTGTATGTCCCAATCATTTGATCAACCAATCCATAAGAGAAAGTAGTGAGAAGCTGCCACCGCCTCTTCACGTGAGGGCGGAAGTGAACTGTCACCATAGAAACACTATAAAACAGTGTTGTGCTGGAAATCGATCATTCCGCAATCCTGACGAAGCCTTACTAGGTGAAACGCGTAGATCGCGGAGAGAATCGATCCCGCTCCGTACAGCGCCCGAGAGTAAGGAACAACGGAGCCAGAAGGACGGGAGTCTGCCGGCAGACAGCACCAACGCTGCACCTTCAGCAAGTATACCACAATAGTCATCACTACAGGGTAATAATTACAGGACTGTGTTTTACAAATGGTAGGATAGCTCCTGACCTATCACACTGCTGTTTAACCCTGCATCTACATACTGCATTGTATGAATACAGACTGGACATTAGCACTTTCATATATCAGTGCAACTCATTGAGACTTTGCTATAACTGAGAGGAATTGAGTTCCCAGTGGGGTAAACCGCGAAACAAGTGTACCCACAGGGATTGTCTTTATGTTTTATGTTTGTTTTGTCTTATATGTTATATGTGTAGAGAAAATACCGGTATTAACGTAGCCCTTTTAAACTGTCACAAATTATTATTTTTATCAATAAACCACTTTTTAGACGTTTAAATCTAAGTGTCATCTTATGTGTATATATATATATATATATATATATATATTAAAAGGTATTTAAGTCACAATACATTCATCACTAAGGCAAACTTGGTGAGCGCTGAACCATACACCATTTGTACGTGCCCTCCTGTAGTGGGTCTGTGTAGTGCACCCACCAACAGTTCATAGCAGCCACCAGTTTGCAAGACAGTGGAACGGAATAGCGCAGTTCTTAACAACTCCCCCTTCTTATACAGGTGGTGAGAACCCTGTACTACTCTACTCTACTTACTGTGCTGTGTCTGCAGCATTCATTCTGCTGCTGACCTCTAGGCTCCAGCAACAATAACAGGTCTGCTGGGAATCCAGCATCTGACACTGCTAGCTCTGTAAACTGCTAGCGCTGGCTGCAGAGTTAGGGGTCTATTCATGAAACAGTGAAATGTGTGGGCAACCAATCAGCTGCTCTGTATAATTTTATAGTATGCAAATTATAAATCTTACTTCAGTGCTGATTGGTTGCCATGGGTAACTTCTCCAGTGGCTCACTTCTCCACACTTTTCACTGCTTCATGAATAGACCCCTTAATTAGTGAATGGCTCATAATACAAAGCTTAGCTGTGTGATGAGTCATTCATGTAATACCACGTACACACTGCCTTGAAAAATCCGGGTTATTGCACGTGAATGCGCAGTAATCCGGATTTATGTGCAGTGTGAACGGGGGTCCTGGCAAGTTCCCGGGTCGTATGACCCGGTATTTCAACCCGGGAATAAATAAGAATTTACTTACCGATAATTCTATTTCTCGTAGTCCGTAGTGGATGCTGGGAACTCCGTAAGGACCATGGGGAATAGCGGCTCCGCAGGAGACTGGGCACAAAAGTAAAGCTTTAGGACTACCTGGTGTACACTGGCTCCTCCCCCTATGACCCTCCTCCAAGCCTCAGTTAGGATACTGTGCCCGGACGAGCGTACACAATAAGGAAGGATTTTGAATCCCGGGTAAGACTCATACCAGCCACACCAATCACACCGTACAACTTGTGATCTGAACCCAGTTAACAGCATGATAACAGAGGAGCCTCTGGAAAGATGGCTCACAACAACAATAACCCGATTTAGTTAACAATAACTCTGTACAAGTATTGCAGACAATCCGCACTTGGGATGGGCGCCCAGCATCCAGTACGGACTACGAGAAATAGAATTATCGGTAAGTAAATTCTTATTTTCTCTGACGTCCTAGTGGATGCTGGGAACTCCGTAAGGACCATGGGGATTATACCAAAGCTCCCAAACGGGCGGGAGAGTGCGGATGACTCTGCAGCACCGAATGAGAGAACTCCAGGTCCTCCTCAGCCAGGGTATCAAATTTGTAGAATTTAGCAAACGTGTTTGCCCCTGACCAAGTAGCTGCTCGGCAAAGTTGTAAAGCCGAGACCCCTCGGACAGCCGCCCAAGATGAGCCCACCTTCCTTGTGGAATGGGCTTTTACAGATTTTGGCTGTGGCAGGCCTGCCACAGAATGTGCAAGCTGAATTGTACTACAAATCCAACGAGCAATAGTCTGCTTAGAAGCAGGAGCACCCAGCTTGTTGGGTGCATACAGGATAAACAGGGAGTCAGATTTTCTGACTCCAGCCGTCCTGGAAACATATATTTTCAGGGCCCTGACAACGTCCAGCAACTTGGAGTCCTCCAAGTCCCTAGTAGCCGCAGGTACCACAATAGGCTGGTTCAGGTGAAACGCTGAAACCACCTTAGGGAGAAATTGTGGACGAGTCCTCAATTCTGCCCTGTCCGTATGAAAAATCAGGTAAGGGCTTTTATAAGATAAAGCCGCCAATTCTGACACGCGCCTGGCCGAAGCCAGGGCCAACAGCATGACCACTTTCCATGTGAGATATTTCAAATCCACAGATATAAGCGGTTCAAACCAATGTGATTTTAGGAACCCCAAAACTACATTGAGATCCCAAGGTGCCACTAGAGGCACAAAAGGAGGCTGTATATGCAGCACCCCCTTGACAAACGTCTGAACTTCAGGAACTGAAGCCAGTTCTTTCTGGAAGAAAATCGACAGGGCCGAAATCTGAACCTTAATGGATCCTAATTTTAGGCCCATAGACACTCCTGTTTGCAGGAAATGCAGGAATCGACCCAGTTGAAATTCCTCCGTTGGGGCCTTCCTGGTCTCGCACCACGCAACATATTTCCGCCAAATGCGGTGATAATGCTTTGCGGTCAACATCCTTCCTGGCTTTGATCAGGGTAGGAATGACTTCTTCCGGAATGCCTGTTTCCTTCAGGATCCGGCGTTCAACCGCCATGCCGTCAAACGCAGTCGCGGTAAGTCTTGGATCAGACAGGGTCCTTGCTGGAGCAGGTCCCTTCTTAGAGGTAGAGGCCACGGGTCCTCTGTGAGCATCTCTTGAAGTTCCGGGTACCAAGTCCTTCTTGGCCAATCCGGAGCCACGAGTATAGTTCTTACTCCTCTCCGTCTTATAATTCTCAGTACCTTGGGTATGAGAGGCAGAGGAGGGAAACACATACACTGACTGGTACACCCATGGTGTTACCAGAGCGTCCACAGCTATTGCCTGAGGGTCCCTTGACCTGGTGCAATACCTGTCCAATTTTTTGTTGAGGCGGGACGCCATCATGTCCACCTTTGGTTTTTTCCAACGGTTTACAATCATGTGGAAGACTTCTGGGTGAAGTCCCCACTCTCCCGGGTGGAGGTCGTGCCTGCTGAGGAAGTCTGCTTCCCAGTTGTCCACTCCCGGAATGAACACTGCTGACAGTGCTATCACATGATTTTCCGCCCAGCGAAGAATCCTTGCAGCTTCTGCCATTGCCCTCCTGCTTCTTGTGCCGCCCTGTCTGTTCACGTGGGCGACTGCCGTGATGTTGTCCGACTGGATCAGCACCGGCTGACCTTGAAGCAGAGGTCTTGCTTGGCTTAGGGCATTGTAAATGGCCCTCAGCTCCAGGATATTTATGTGAAGTGATGTCTCCAGGCTTGACCACAAGCCCTGGAAATTTCTTCCCTGTGTGACTGCTCCCCAGCCTCGCAGGCTGGCATCCGTGGTCACCAGGACCCAGTCCTGAATGCCGAATCTGCGGCCCTCTAGAAGATGAGCACTCTGCAACCACCACAGGAGAGACACCCTTGTCTTTGGTGACAGGGTTATCCGCTGATGCATCTGAAGATGCGATCCGGACCATTTGTCCAGCAGGTCCCACTGGAAAGTTCTTGCGTGGAATCTGCCAAAAGGGATTGCTTCGTAGGAAGCCACCATTTTTCCCAGGACCCTTGTGCATTGATGCACTGACACTTGGCCTGGTTTTAGGAGGTTTCTGACTAGTTCGGAGAACTCCCTGGCTTTCTCCTCCGGGAGAAACACCTTTTTCTGGACTGTGTCCAGGATCATCCCTAGGAATAGAAGACGTGTCGTCGGGATCAGCTGCGATTTTGGAATATTGAGAATCCAACCGTGCTGCCGCAACACTACTTGAGATAGTGCTACCCCGACTACCAATTTTTCCCTGGATCTTGCCCTTATCAGGAGATCGTCCAAGTACGGGATAACTAAAACTCCCTTCCTTCGAAGGAGTATCATCATTTCGGCCATTACCTTGGTAAAGACCCGGGGTGCCGTGGACAAACCAAACGGCAGCGTCTGAAACTGATAGTGACAGTTCTGTACCACAAACCTGAGGTATCCTTGGTTAGAAGGGTAAATTGGGACATGGAGGTAAGCCTCCTTGATGTCCAAAGACACCATATAATCCCCTTCTTCCAAGTTCGCAATCACCGCTCTGAGTGACTCCATCTTGAATTTGAACCTGTGTATGTAAGTGTTCAAGGATTTCAGATTTAAAATAGGTCTCACCGAGCCGTCCGGCTTCGGTACCACAAACAGCGTGGAATAATACCCCTGTCCCTGTTGCAGGAGGGGTATCTTGATTATCACCTGCTGGGAATACAGCTTGTGAATGGCTTCCAATACCGCCTCCCTGTCGGAGGGAGACGTCGGTAAAGCAGACTTTAGGGGAGTGCCTGAGTCCGCTTGTAAAGCCCCAGCGTCATGCTGAGGACTTGGCAGAAACGGGAGAGGGCTTCTGTTCCTGGGAACTGGCTGTTTGCTGCAGCCTTTTTCCTCTCCCTCTGCCACGGGGCAGAAATGAGGAGCCTTTTGCCCGCTTGCCCTTATGGGGCCGAAAGGACTGCGCCTAATAATACGGCGTCTTCTTATGTTGAGAGGCTACCTGGGGTAAAAATGTGGATTTCCCAGCAGTTGCCGTGGCCACCAGGTCTGATAGACCTACCCCAAATAACGCCTCCCCTTTGTAAGGCAATACTTCCATATGCCTTTTGGAATCAGCATCACCTGACCACTGCCTCGTCCATAACCCTCTTCTGGCAGAAATGGACAGCGCACTTACTCTTGATGCCAGTCGGCAAATATCCCTCTGTGCATCACGCATATATAGAAATGCATCTTTCAAATGCTCTATAGTCAGTAATATACTGTCCCTATCTAGGGTATCAATATTGTCAGTCAGGGAATCCGACCAAGCCACCCCAGCACTGCACATCCAGGCTGAGGCGATTGCTGGTCGCAGTAAAACACCCGTGTGAGTGTATATACATTTTAGGATATTCTCCTGCTTTCTGTCAGCAGGTTCCTTAAGGGCGGCCGTATCAGGAGACGGTAGTGCCACCTGTTTTGACAAACGTGTGAGCGCTTTATCCACCTTAGGGGGTGTTTCCCAACGTGCCCTATCCTCTGGCGGGAAGGGGTATGATGCTAATAACCTTTTAGGAATTATCAGTTTTTTATCGGGGGAAACCCACGCTTCATCACACACTTCATTTAATTCCTCAGATGCAGGAAAAACTACAGGCAGTTTTTTCTCACCAAACATAATACCCTTTTTAGTGGTACTTGTATTATCAGAAATATGTAAAACATTTTTCATAGCATTAATCATGTAACGTGTGGCCCCACTGGAAGTCACATTCGTCTCTTCATCGTCGACACTGGAGTCAGTATCCGTGTCGGCGTCTGTATCTGCCATCTGAGGTAACGGGCGTTTTAGAGCCCCTGATGGCTTTTGAGACGCCTAGACAGGCACGAGCTGAGTAGCCGGCTGTCTCATGTCATCAACCGTCTTTTGTAAAGAGCTGACACTGTCACGTAATTCCTTCCATAAGCTCAGCCACTCAGGTGTCGACTCCCTAGGGGGTGACATCTCCATTGCAGGCAATTTCTCCGCCTCCACACCATTTTCCTCCTCATACATGTCGACACAATCGTACCGACACACAGCACACACACAGGGAATGCTCTGATAGAGGACAGGACCCCACTAGCCCTTTGGGGAGACAGAGGGAGAGTATGCCAGCACACACCAGAGCGCTATATATATACAGGGATAACCTTATAGAAGTGTTTTTCCCCTTATAGCTGCTGTTTTATTTATACTGCGCCTAATTAGTGCCCCCCTCTCTTGTTTTACCCTTTTCTGTAGTGCAGGACTGCAGGGGAGAGTCAGGGAGACGTCCTTCCAGCGGAGCTGTGAGGGAAAATGGCGCACGTGTGCTGAGTAGATAGGCTCCGCCCCCTTCTTGGCGGACTTTTCTCCCGCTTTTTGCTGTATTCTGGCAGGGGTTAAAATACATCCATATAGCCCTGGGGGTTATATGTGATGTATTTTCGCCAGCCAAGGTGTTTCTATTGCTGCTCAGGGCGCCCCCCCCCAGCGCCCTGCACCCTCAGTGACCGGAGTGTGAAGTGTGCCTGAGGAGCAATGGCGCACAGCTGCAGTGCTGTGCGCTACCTTGGTGAAGACTGATGTCTTCTGCCGCCGATTTTCCGGACCTCTTCTTGCTTCTGGCTCTGTAAGGGGGCCGGCGGCGTTGCTCTGGGACCGGACTCCGAGGCTGGGCCTGTGTTCGGTCCCTCTGGAGCTAATGGTGTCCAGTAGCCAAGAAGCCCAAGCTGGCTGCAAGCAGGCAGGTTCGCTTCTTCTCCCCTTAGTCCCTCGATGCAGTGAGCCTGTTGCCAGCAGGTCTCACTGAAAATAAAAAAACCTAAAACTAAACTTTTACTAAGAAACTCAGGAGAGCCTCCTAGAATGCACCCTTCTCGGCCGGGCACAAAAATCTAACTGAGGCTTGGGGTCATAGGGGGAGGAGCCAGTGCACACCAGGTAGTCCTAAAGCTTTACTTTTGTGCCCAGTCTCCTGCGGAGCCGCTATTCCCCATGGTCCTTACGGAGTTCCCAGCATCCACTAGGACGTCAGAGAAAAGAAGGGTTATTCCCGGGTCAGGCGCAAGTGTGAACAGTGTTCCCGGATCGATGCGATCCAGGACCCATTCACACTATAGGAGCGGGTGGCGCTTGTAGATCATCTGATCTCCAAGCACCGCCCCCGCATGTGACCCAGTGACGTCATCGATACGGCAATATGCCGTGTCGGGCCGCCAGTCTGAACGGGGTCTCAAGCGGGTTGCACCCGGGAAGGACTCGTGCACGAGTCCCGGGTGCAACCCGCAAATTGTCAGTGTGAACATGGTATAAGTCTCTGACCAGGGCTAGCTGCTTGTGCTTTACAATTGAAATGATTTATCAATTAACTCTGCTGTTAGTCAGGCGCCCTTGGCTACCCAGTCCCTGTACGGGAGTACTGGCTGCACCCCCCTTTTCAACACACACACACACACACACCTTCTGATGGTGGCCCTGCCCACATGGCTTCTGATAATTAGATCAAGCATATATTATCACAGTGAATTTAGAATTATAGATAGTATAGATTGATGATATTTGTGGAGACTTGCTGCACTAAGTGCACTACTTAGTGCGTTGAAAAGTTTCTGGAATTAAATTGGCAATAATCCATCCAATGTGCCAGCAGAACATATACGATTATCATACACAAAAGGACAATACCAGCTACAGGACCTAGAGTCTGAGTTCTACAAGCATCCTCTTCATGGTGCCTATGGCCAGATCCCCCTATAGCAGGCTTTCCCAACCACGGTCCTCAAGGCACACCAACAGTGCAGGTTTTAGTGATATCCAGGCTTCAGCACAGGTGACTTTTATTTTGATTTAACATTCTGTGCTGCAGACTGGATATCACTAAAACCTGCACTGTTGGTGTGCCTTGAGGACCGTGGTTGGGAATGTCTGCCCTATAGTCTTGGCAGGTCTGTGCTTTGACATGGTTTGAGGTAAAGGCAAGTATCTATCAACTTTATCAGCAGTTTTATATTTTTATCTTAGAAAGTAAAGCATGTCTGTATGTGTTTTTCTGTAATAGTTACCATCCTACTGTATCTACAGTAGACTTGGGGCTAAATGCAATATTCTGGGACATGTGGGCATCAGCATCTTCCCTGAGAGTCTGGTCCATGTTTTAAAGAGGCAATCATTTAGGATGTATTCTTGAAGCAGGGAAATTGTGGAGGAGTGAGCCAGTGGAGAAGTTGCCAATGGCATCCAATCAGTGTTGAGGTAACACTTATAAAATGCATTCTATAAAATTAGAAGTAGCAGCTGATTGGTTGCCATGGGCAACATTACTGTCTCACTTCTCCACACTTTTCACTGCTTCATGAATAGATCCCTGAATCCCCACCTGATATGCAGGTGTGTCAGAGAAGCCTGCCAGCGGCTGCTGGGTGCTAATCTTCCAGCAGCTATCAGGCTCAGCACACCAAGTCTGTCCCTTGGATGCCATTGCAACTTCCCCAAGCCTCCTCCTCCTGGCCAACCACAGAGGGGGACGATCCTAAAAGCCCACCCCTGTAGCTGCAGGAAGACAGTCTTCTTGCACCCCATGCTCAGGTAATCAGGGAAACAATGGCTTCCCTTTTCTTAGCCAGCTACAGTCACTGATGTGGGGTGGCTTCGATGGACGATCCAGATAGATGCGACCATGTTAGGGAAAATCCAGCCTGGCGTGGTCATATCGGATGTGGCCACGTCACACATGTGATTAACTTACAGCCCATGACTGGTTGCAGTATACACATAGCTTTTCTTGAACAGTGATACTTTCTTTATGATTAATATTAAAATCTAAATTTAACCAAATTTAGTTACGTTGTACCAACCAAAATATTGGAGGGGTGTATATTTATGTCTAAATGCATCAAATACTCAGAGGTAGCAGAAGGTCTGTGGATACCCTGAGTGTAGTCCCTCTTCCTTTGGCAGCTGCACCCCCAGGGGGACAGATGTACCAAGCTTCTGAGAGTGATAAAGTGAAGAGAGACAAAAGACCAACCCATCAGCTCCTGTCGTTTTTAAAACACAGCCTGTAACATGGCAGTTAGGAGCTGATTGGCTAGTACTTTATCTCTCCCCACTTTATCTCAAGATGGTTATTCCGCTACTATGCAGCACTGGGGCTGGAAGATATGGCTGCTGTGTGCTGCAGAGATGGAAAAAGACTTTTACCTACCTTCATACTGTTTTCTATGGCCCTCATTCCGAGTCGTTCGCTCGTTCTTTTTTTTCGCATCGCAGTGAAAATCAGCTTAGAGCGCATGCGCAATGTTCGCACTGCGACTGCGCTAAGTAATTCTGCTATGAAGAAAGGATTTTTACTCACGGCTTTTTGTTCGCACCGGCGAACGTAGTGTGATTGACAGGACATGGGTGTTACTGGGCGGAAACACAGCGTTTTATGGGCGTGTGGCTGAAAACGCTACCGTTTCCGGAAAAAACGCAGGAGTGGCCGGAGAAACGGGGGAGTGTCTGGGCGAACGCTGGGAGTGTTTGTGACGTCAAACCAGGAACGACAAGCACTGAACTGATCGCACAGGCAGAGTAAGTCTGGAGCTACTCTAAAACTGCTAAGTTTTTTTTGTTCGCAATATTGCGTAAACTTCGTTCGCACTTTTAAGATGCTAAGATACACTCCCAGTAGGCGTAGACTAAGCGTGTGTAACTCTGCTAAATTCGCCTTGCGACCGATCAACTCGGAATGAGGGCCTATGTTCACAGATTTCATGAGGTATAATTATGAATTTAGGAATACTGGTATGGGTGTTTTTGTATAGTTAGATCTCTTGTCATGTATTGACGTTCATTTTTGAGGGTCACTTATGGTACTTATGGTATAAAGAAAATAATGCAATTAGTTATCTCCAATATTATTGATGCTACACTGTTGGTCTCCGCTTCATTTGCAAATCTTGGATGTAAAATTTCCTGGGTTTTGCAGGTTGCCCTTGTCGCACGTGAATCTATCCGCCTCTTGTTAGAGCTTTATATAGATTCACCTTCAGGCATAGAGTGATTAATAAGATATTATTTTGTATTAATTGTTGCTATGGTGTATTACTGGTATCTGTGGTGGTATGAGATCAGATCAACTGCACCCAAGTCGGTATACAATGGGATACATTTATGCCTCCTTATTTCCACTGCACAGGCTTAAAGAGCTGATTAGTACACTAGTAGGTTGGATTTATACAACAGCATATTAGAGATTACAAGACACTTTTTTATTGTTTTATTTTTAAAGAGGTGTGATGCACTGAGTATAAAGTGTAAGCAGTGGGTACAGATTATAGGTGGCCCATGAAATGCCTTATTGCAAAAACATAATTATTAACAGTTTCTTATATCGCTCAGTAAATTCCGTTGCGCTTTACAATTGGAAACAACAGTGATAAAGCAAAACTGGGTAATAACAGACAGTCATAGAGGTAGGAAGATCCTGCTGGTAAGCTTACAATCTATAGGGAAATAGGCACTGATACACAAGGATATAGGTTATCTATTGCATAATGGTCCAGCAGATTGCAATGGTTCTTGGTGGGCCATATGGGGATCAGTATGATTTGCCTACAATCAAAATCCCAACGGTCAAAATACAAAAACAATTGACCGATGGTCTAAATACCGACATGGTCAAAATACCGACATTTAAAATGTCGACAGGTCAAAAAGTCGACACATGTTTTTCAGAAAATTTTGGGCGTGTATGTCTACATAGGTCGACATGGATACCATATAAGTCTACCACTGCGCTCGCCATGCTTCGGGCACACTATTATATTCCCCCTTCACGTCCACTGGGATGGTAAAGTATGAACAAGTTGGTTTCAATGAAAAAATAATGAAAAACTCATGTTGATTTTTTTGTCCTGACGCCATTTTAAACGTAGGTATTTTGACAGTGACGACATTTTTAATGTCGGTATTTTGACCATGTTGGTATTTTGATCATCGGTCAATGGTTGTCGTATTCTGACTGCCGGGATTTTGATTGTAGGTAAATTGACTGCATCCCGTATGATATTGTCACACAGCAGTGTTGGCTGGGGTCAGGAGGATGTGACAGTGAATAGAGAGAAAATATGTGAGGATGTGTGTGGACTGTACAGAAAGGGTGTTTATGAAGGTTCTGTGGGCTGTCTGGAATTTGGCAAGCTTGCCTGAAGAGGTGAACCATGTAGTCAGACTTAGAAAAAACAGCTTCAACATATTGATTTTTATTAACTACACAATAGTAACATTACATGTAAGATACTGTATGCAGCAAATTGTAGCATCATCTTTATGCTTAAAAGTAGTTTGATTCATATGTAGAAGGCCTGTAGTTATCCAGCCTATTTAAAGCTTTAAAAAGTTGAGTATAGGGAGAAAAAAAAAATTATGTAAGGGGCATGAATCATAAATAAACATAAAGTGCTATGGATTATTTGAGGGAGGGGGGCCCCAAACCAGTAACTTGCCTAGGACCACATAAGATTGAAATCTGCCTCTGAACACAATAAAATGGTATTTAAAAAATAAAAATAAACTAGTTTTAATAAGATTTTACTCACCGGTAAATCTATTTCTCGTAGTCCGTAGTGGATGCTGGGACTCCGTAAGGACCATGGGGAATAGCGGCTCCGCAGGAGACTGGGCACAACTAAAGAAAGCTTTAGGACTACCTGGTGTGCACTGGCTCCTCCCACTATGACCCTCCTCCAGACCTCAGTTAGGATACTGTGCCCGGAAGAGCTGACACAATAAGGAAGGATTTTGAATCCCGGGTAAGACTCATACCAGCCACACCGTATAACTCGTGATACTATACCCAGTTAACAGTATGAAATATAACTGAGCCTCTCAACAGATGGCTCAACAATAACCCTTTAGTTAGGCAATAACTATATACAAGTATTGCAGACAATCCGCACTTGGGATGGGCGCCCAGCATCCACTACGGACTACGAGAAATAGATTTACCGGTGAGTAAAATCTTATTTTCTCTGACGTCCTAAGTGGATGCTGGGACTCCGTAAGGACCATGGGGATTATACCAAAGCTCCCAAACGGGCGGGCGAGTGCGGATGACTCTGCAGCCCCGAATGAGCAAACTCTAGGTCCTCCTCAGCCAGGGTATCAAACTTGTAGACTCTTGCAAAAGTGTTTGAACCCGACCAAGTAACAGCTCGGCAAATTTGTAAAGCCGAGACCCCTTGGGCAGCCGCCCAAGAAGAGCCCACTTTCCTCGTGGAATGGGCTTTTACAGATTTAGGGTGCAGCAGTCCAGCCGCAGAATGTGCAAGTTGAATCGTGCTACAGATCCAGCGAGCAATAGTCTGCTTAGAAGCAGGAGCACCCAGCTTGTTGGGTGCATACAGGATAAATAGCGAGTCAGTTCTCCTGACTCCAGCCGTCCTGGAAACATATATTTTTCAGTGCCCTGACTACGTCCAGTAACTTGGAATCCTCCAAGTCCCAAGTAGCTGCAGGCACCACAATAGGTTGGTTCACATGAAAACTGATACCACCTTAGGAAGGAATTGGGAACGAGTCCTCAATTCCGCCCTATCCATATAAAAAAATTAGATAAGGGCTTTTGCATGATAAAGCCGCTAATTCTGATACACGCCTGGCCGACGCCAAGGCCAACAGCATGACCACTTTCCACGTGAGGTATTTTAGCTCCATGGATTTAAGTGGCTCAACCCAATGCGACTTCAGGAAATCCAACACCACGTTGAGATCCCACGGTGCCACTGGAGGCACAAACGGGGGCTGACTATGCAGCACTCCCTTAACAGAAGTCTGAACTTCAGGCAGTGAAGTCAGTTCCATTTTGGAAGAAAATCGATAGAGCCGAAATCTGGACCTTAATGGAACCCAATTTTTGGCCCATAGTCACCCCTGACTGTAGGAAGTGCAGAAATCGACCTAGCTGAAATTCCTCCGTTGGGGCCTTCCTGGCCTCACAGCACGCAACATATTTCCGCCATATGCGGTGATAATGGTTTGCGTTCACTTCTTTCCTAGCTTTAATTTGCGTAGGGATAACTTCCTCCGGAAAGCCCTTTTCCTTCAGGATCCGGCGTTCAACCGCCATGCCGTCAAACGCAGCCGCGGTACGTCTTGGAACAGACAGGCCCCCTGCTGCAGCAGGTCCTGTCTGAGCGGCAGAGGCCCTGGGTCCTCTGAGATCATTTCTTGGAGTTCTGGGTACCAAGCTCTTCTTGGCCAATCTGGAACAATGAGTATAGTTCTTACTCCTCTCCTTCTTATTATTCTCATTACCCTGGGTATGAGAGGCAGAGAAGGGAACACATACACCGACTGGTACACCCACGGTGTTACCAGAGCGTCCACAGCTATCGCCTGAGGGTCCCTTGACCTGGCGCAATATCTTTGTAGCTTTTTGTTGAGGCGGGACGCCATCATGTCCACCTGTGGCCTTTCCCAACGGTGTACAATCATTTGGAAGACTTCTGGATGAAGTCCCCACTCTCCCGGGTGGAGTTCGTGTCTGCTGAGAAAGTCTGCTTCCCAGTTGTCCACTCCGAGATTGAACACTGCTGACAGTGCTAACACATGATTTTCCGCCCATCGGAGAATCCTTGTGGCTTCTGCCATCGCCATCCTGCTTCTTGTGCCGCCCTGTCGGTTTACATGATCGACCGCCATGATGTTGTCTGACTGGATCAGCACCGGCCGGTGTTGAAGCAGGGGTCTAGCCTGACTTAGGGCATTGTAAATGGCCCTTAGTTCCAGAATATTTATGTGTAGGGAAGTCTCCTGACTTTTCCATAGTCCTTGGAAGTTTCTTCCCTGTGTGACTGCCCCCCAGCCTCGAAGGCTGGCATCCGTGGTCACCAGGACCCAGTCCTGTATGCCGAATCTGCGACCCCTAGAAGATGAGCACTCTGCAGCCACCACAACAGCGACACCCTGGCCTTCGGAGACAGGGTTATCCGCCGATGCATCTGAAGATGCGACCCGGACCATTTTGAGGTACTCCTGGTGAAGAGGGTAAATAGGGACATGCAGGTAAGCATCCTTGATGGCCAGTGATACCATGAAATTCTCCAGGCTTGCAATAATCGCCCTTGCATGGGACCTGGCGAATGGAATTTCTTCGTAAGAAGCTACCATCTTTCCCAGGGCTCGCGTGCCTTGATGCACCGACACCTGTATTTGTATTAGGAGGTCTCTGTCTAGAGACGACAACTCCTTGGACTTCTCCTCCGGGAGAAACCCTTTTTTCCTGTTCTGTCTCCAGAACCATACCCAGGAACAGTAGACGCATCGTAGGAAACAGCTGCGACTTTGGAATATTCAGAATCCAGCCGTGCTGTTGTAGCACTTCCCGAGATAGTGCTACTCTGACGAACAACTGCTCCCTGGACCTCGCCTTTATAAGGAGATCGTCCAAGTACGGGATAATTATTTCGGCCATTACCTTGGTAAATACCCTCGGTGCCGGGGACAGACCGACGGTAACGTCTGGAATTTGGTAATGACAATCCTGTACCACAATGAGCGATTCCATTTTGAACTTGAACCTTCGTATATAAGTGTTCAAGGATTTCAATTTTAGAATGGGTCTCACCGAACCGTCTGGTTTCGGTACCACAACATTCTGGAATAGTAACCCCGGCCTTGTTGAAGGAGGGGTACCTTGATTTCACCTGCTGGAAGTACAGCTTGTGAATTGCCGCCAGTACTACCGCCCTTTCTCCGAGGGCAGCAGGCAAGGCTGATGTGAGGTAACGGCGAGGGGGAGTCGCCTCGAACTCCAGCCTGTATCCCTGTGATACTACTTGCAGAACCTAGGGATCCACCTGTGGGCAAGCCCACTGGTCCCTGAAGTTCCCGAGACGCGCCCCCACCACACCTGTCTCCACCTGTGGAGCCCCAGCGTCATGCGGTGGACTCAGAGGAAGCGGGGGAAGATTTTTGATCCTGGGAACTGGCTGTCTGGTGCAGCTTTTTCCTTCTTCCCTTGTCTCTGTGCAGAAAGGAAGCGCCTTTGACCCGCTTGCTTTTCTGAAGCCGAAAGGACTGTACCTGAAAATACGGTGCTTTCTTAGGCTGTGAGGAAACCTGAGGTAAAAATTTTTCCTCCCAGCTGTTGCTGTGGATACGAGATCCCAGAGACCATCCCCAAACAATTCCTCACCCTTATAAGGCAGAATCTCCATGTGCCTTTTAAAGGCAGCATCACCTGTCCACTGCCGGGTCTCTAATACCCTCCTGGCAGAATGGACATTGCATTAATTCTGGATGCCAGCCGGCGAATATCCCTCTGTGCATCCTTCATATATAAGACGACGTCTTTAATATGCTCTATGTTAGCAAAATATTATCCCTGTCTAGGGTATTAATATTATCTGACAGGGTATCAGACCACGCTGCAGCAGCACTATTTATGCTGAGGCAAATGCAGGTCTCAGTATAGTACCTGAGTGTGTATATACAGACTTCAGGATAGCCTCCTGCTTTTTATCAGCAGGTTCCTTCAAAGTGGCCGTATCCCCAGACGGCAGTGCCACCTTTTTTGACAAACGTGTGAGCGCCTTATCCACCCTAGGGGATATCTCCCAACGTGACCTATCCTCTGGCGGGAAAGGGTACGCCAGCAGTAACTTTTTAGAAATTACCAGTTTCTTATCGGGGGAATCCACGCTTCTTTACACACTTCATTCACTCATCTGATGGGGGAACAAAACACTGGCTGCTTTTTCTCCCCAAACATAAAACCCCTTTTATGTGGTACTTGGGTTAATGTCAGAAATGTGTAACACATTTTTCATTGCCGAGATCATGCAACGGATGTTCCTAGTGGATTGTGTATATGTCTCAACCTCGTCGACACTGGAGTCAGACTCCGTGTCGACATCTGTGTCTGCCATCTGAGGTAACGGGCGTTTTTTGAGCCCCTAATGGCCTTTGAGACGCCTCGGCAGGCGCGGGCTGAGAAGCCGGCTGTCCCACAGCTGTTACGTCATCCAGCCTTTTATGTAAGGAGTTGACATTGTCGGTTAATACCTTCCACCTATCCATCCACTCTGGTGTCGGCCCCACAGGGGGCGACATCTTATTTATCGGCCTCTGCTCCGCCTCCACGTAACCTTCCTCATCAAACATGTCGACACAGCCGTACCGACACACCGCACACACACAGGGAATGCTCTGACTGAGGACAGGACCCCACAAAGTCCTTTGGGGAGACAGAGGGGTATATTTACTAAGCTCCCGATTTTGACCGAGATGCCGTTTTTTCATCAAAGTGTCATCTCGGTCAATCTCGGTCATTTACTAAACACTAATCACGGCAGTGATGAGGGCATTCGTAATTTTTTGCTAGTTCAGGTAAAAAATTACGAATGAATACACCATCGGTCAAATTACGCCTGTTTAGATACGAATCTCGGTCATTTACTAAGCAAAAAAACACAAAACACTGCCGTGAAAAATTACAATTCGCAAAAAAGTCCTAAAAAAAAACAGACCTGCTTTTTTTATTCGTGATTTGAGATGCATGCAGGGATCCATGAGATCCGTGCATGTATATCAATGGGAAGGGGTGGGAAAGTGTTTTTTGTTGTTAAAAAAAATAGCGTGGGGTCCCCCCTCCTAAGCATAACCAGCCTCGGGCTCTTTGAGCCGATCCTGGTTGCAGAAATATGGGGGAAAAAATGACAGGGGTTCCCCCATATTTAAGCAACCAGCATCGGGCTCTGCGCCTGGTCCTGGTCCCAAAAATACGGGGGACAAAAAGAGTAGGGGTCCCCCGTATTTTTAAAACCAGCACCGGGCTCCACTAGCTGGACAGATAATGCCACAGCCGGGGGTCACTTTTATACAGCGCCCTGCGGCCGTGGCATCAAAAATCCAACTAGTCACCCCTGGCCGGGGTACCCTGGGGGAGTGGGGACCCCTTCAATCAAGGGGTGTCCCCCCCCCAGCCACCCAAGGGCCAGGGGTGAAGCCCGAGGCTGTCCCCCCCCATCCAATGGGCTGCGGATGGGAGGGCTGATAGCCTTTGTTGTAAAATAAAAGATATTGTTTTTAGTAGCAGTACTACAAGTCCCAGCAAGCCTCCCCCGCATGCTTGTACTTGGAGAACCACAAGTACCAGCATGCGGCGGAAAAACGGGCCCGCTGGTACCTGTAGTACTACCACTAAAAAAATACCCAAAAAAACACAAGACACACACACCGTGAAAGTATAATTTTATTACATACATACACACATACATACATACATACATACTTACCTTATGTTCCCACGCAGGTCGGTCCTCTTCTCCAGTAGAATCCAAGGGGTACCTGTTGAATAAATTATACTCACGAGATCCAGGGGTCCAGGCTCCTCGGCAAATCCAGGGATAATCCACGTACTTGAATAAAACAAAAAAACGGTTGCCCGACCACGAACTGAAAGGTGACCCATGTTTGCACATGGGTCACCTTCCCACGAATGCCAGAAACCCACTTTGCCTTCTGGCTAAGTGGGTTTCTTCAGCCAATCAGGGAGTGCGACGTTGTAGCACTCTCCTGATCAGCTGTGTGCTGCTGTCCTCACTGACAGGCAGCACGCGGCAGTGTTACAATGTAGCGCCTATGCGCTACATTGTAACCAATGATGGGAACTTTCTGCTCAGCGGTGACGTCACTTTAGGTCAACCGCAGGGCAGAAAGTTCCCATCATTGGTTACAATGTAGCGCATAGGCGCTACATTGTAACACTGCCGTGTGCCGCCTGTCAGTGAAGACAGGAGCACACAGCTGATCAGGAGAGTGCTACAACGTGGCACTCCCTGATTGGCTGAAGAAACCCACTTAGCCAGAAGGCAAAGTGGGTTTCTGGCATTCGTGGGAATGTGACCCATGTGCAAACATGGGTCACCTTTCAGTTCGTGGTCGGGCAACCGTTTTTTTGTTTTATTCAAGTACGTGGATTATCCCTGGATTTGCCGAGGAGCCTGGACCCCTGGATCTCGTGAGTATAATTTATTCAACAGGTACCCCTTGGATTCTACTGGAGAAGAGGACCGACCTGCGTGGGAACATAAGGTAAGTATGTATGTATGTATGTATGTATGTGTGTATGTATGTAATAAAATTATACTTTCACGGTGTGTGTGTCTTGTGTTTTTTTGGGTATTTTTTTAGTGGTAGTACTACAGGTACCAGCGGGCCCGTTTTTCCGCCGCATGCTGGTACTTGTGGTTCTCCAAGTACCAGCATGCGGGGGAGGCTTGCTGGGACTTGTAGTACTGCTACTAAAAACAATATCTTTTATTTTACAACAAAGGCTATCAGCCCTCCCATCCGCAGCCCATTGGATGGGGGGGGACAGCCTCGGGCTTCACCCCTGGCCCTTGGGTGGCTGGGGGGGGGGGACCCCTTGATTGAAGGGGTTCCCACTCCCCCAGGGTACCCCGGCCAGGGGTGACTAGTTGGATTTTTGATGCCACGGCCGCAGGGCGCTGTATAAAAGTGACCCCCGGCTGTGGCATTATCTGTCCAGCTAGTGGAGCCCGGTGCTGGTTTTAAAAATACGGGGGACCCCTACTCTTTTTGTCCCCCGTATTTTTGGGACCAGGACCAGGCGCAGAGCCCGATGCTGGTTGCTTAAATATGGGGGAACCCCTGTCATTTTTTTCCCCATATTTCTGCAACCAGGATCGGCTCAAAGAGCCCGAGGCTGGTTATGCTTAGGAGGGGGGACCCCACGCATTTTTTTTTTAAAAAATTACATTGTTTACTTAAAAAAAAAAAAAACCCCAGCACGGATCACACAAATCCGGCCGAGATTGATTGTAAAAAAAAACGGCAGTGTTTTGCTAATCACTGCCGTTAAATTAGGTAAAAAAACACGAATGACATCGACATCGGAAGAAAAGAAAAACACGAATACGACAGCTTAGTAAATTAGTCGTAATCAATTCAAAAAGTTGCAGTTTTACACTGCCGATGTCATTCGTGATTGAACTTTGACCTATTTTCGGAAATTACGAATCTTAGTAAATATACCCCAGAGAGAGAGTATGCCAGCACACACCAGAGCGCTATATAATGCAGGGATTAACACTATAACTGAGTGATTTTTCCCCCAATAGCTGCTTGTATACACATATTGCGCCTAAATTTAGTGCCCCTCCTCTCTTTTTAACCCTTTGAGCCTGAAAACTACAGGGGAGAGCCTGGGGAGCTGTCTTCCAGCTGCACTGTGAAGAAAAAATGGCGCCAGTGTGCTGAGGGAGATAGCCCCGCCCCTTTTTCGGCTGACTCTTCTCCCGCTTTTTTCATGGATTCTGGCAGGGGTAATTTATCACATATATAGCCCTGGGACTATATACTGTGATGATTTGCCAGCCAAGGTGTTTATATTGCCCTGAGGGCGCCCCCCCCCCAGCGCCCTGCACCCATCAGTGACCGGAGTGTGAGGTGTGCATGAGGAGCAATGGCGCACAGCTGCAGTGCTGTGCGCTACCTTGTTGAAGACAGAAGTCTTCTGCCGCCGATTTTCCGGAACACTTCTTGCTTCTGGCTCTGTAAGGGGGCCGGCGGCGCGGCTCCGGGAACGAACACCAAGGTCGGGTCCTGCGGTCGATCCCTCTGGAGTTAATGGTGTCCAGTAGCCTAAGAAGCCCAAACTACCACCAGTTAGGTAGGTTCGCTTCTTCTCCCCTTAGTCCCTCGCTGCAGTGAGTCTGTTGCCAGCAGATCTCACTGTAAAATAAAAAACCTAAAATATACTTTCTTTCTAGGAGCTCAGGAGAGCCCCTAGTGTGCATCCAGCTCAGCCGGGCACAAGATTCTAACTGAGGTCTGGAGGAGGGTCATAGTGGGAGGAGCCAGTGCACACCAGGTAGTCCTAAAGCTTTCTTTAGTTGTGCCCAGTCTCCTGCGGAGCCGCTATTCCCCATGGTCCTTACGGAGTCCCAGCATCCACTTAGGACGTCAGAGAAAATTAAATTCTGTCCAGCTTGTTGCAATGGGAAATCCATGAAGAGAATAAGAACAGATCATTTAGTCCACTATTCAATGGCTGAAGTAAGAGCAGTGCTTAAAGTGGTCCTGGAGAGGTGGTGGAACTCCCCCCCCCCCCCCCCCCGAGCTGTAAAGAGATTGTGCGCGGAATAGGCGCGCCGTGCAAAAAAAGGGGTGTGGTCCCAAAAAGAAAGGGGCGTGGTCATCCAATAGTATGCCCAATTTACATTATTTAGAGCTGCCCCCAGTACAGATGTCCCCAGTTCAGATGCCCCTGTAGAAGCTGTCCCCAGTAGTTCATGCCCCAGTAGAAGCTGCCCCCTGTAGTTATGCCCCCAGTAGAAGATGCCCCCCTGTAGTTAGGCCCCCAGTACAGATGCCCCCTGTAGTTATGCCCCCAGTACAGATGCCCCATGTAGTTATGCCCCCAGTACAGATGCCACCAGTAGAAGATGCCCCCAAGTAGTGCCACTTCACACACATAAAAATAAAAGCCACACACAATACTCACCAGCCCCGCTCCTGCTTCCGGACCGCTGACCTCCGCCTGGCTGCCCGCTTCTCGGATCTATGGGAGAGACGTCATGACATCTCCCCCATAGCACCGCCACCGCAAACCAAAAAACTTTGGTAAGCGAATATATATTTTGGCACCCCGGAGTAGAATATATAGGGGGGGGGGGTTTCATGGGAAAGAGGCGCGGCCACAGAATAGTACCAATTCACATTACATCGCACAGTAGTGTCCGTTAGACATATTACACCACACAGTAGCGTCCGTTATTCACATTACACAGCACAGTAGTATGCAGGGTGTGACAGAGAAGCAGTGGGTGACAGGGAGAGGGTAACCGGTAGAAGGTGACAGGGAGAATTTGGTAATAGGGAGAGGCTGAGGGTGACGGAGAGTGGGTGAAAGGGAAAGGTAGAGTGTGAAAATGAGAGGGTGATAAGCAGTGGGTGACCGGGAGAGCCAGAAGGTGATGGGGAGGGGGCGACAAGCCGAGGGAGACTGGGAGATGGGGACAGGGAGAGGCATAGGGTGATGGGGAGAAGGTGACAAGCAGAGTGTTACAGGGAGAGGGTATCTGAGGTGTCTGTACGAGGGAGTAAAGGGGGTAAATTGGGTTGAAAGGGCTCACTGGGACATGACGGGAAAGTATTCGGGGAGAGACACGCAGAAAAAAAACAATGGCTGTTAACATGAGAGGAGAGAGGGAGTGAGAGACGGAAAGGGGAGAGGAAAGAGAGAACTTCTCTGACCTGCAGTAAGAGAGACGTTCATTTCTGGACACAGTGGAAGGCTCTGGAGAGCATAGTCCCATGGTCCCAGTACTGGCAGGCGATTGAATGTCCCTCGAGTCGGCCCTGCGTCGGAGGTCCAAACAGTATCAGAGAGGAGGGAAGGGGAGGGGCCGCCTCCTGCTTTATGACCCGCCGCAGCGTACCGCTAGCTCTGTAAAAAGAAAATTGAGCTGCCTGCGATGCGGGTGTGTGTGGCATCCCCGTGTCTGGCGTGCGGCAGCGGGGCTGTAGACAGTGAGTGGCGGTGACTCAGTGTCTGCAGTAGCGCCCTCTAAACTCTGGCGTTCCACGCGGCCGCGTACCACGCGTATGCGTCGGGCCGGCCCTGGCCACCGCACAGCCGCACACAGTGGAAACCGGAGCTCAGAGTGAGCACCGGCTGCCGCTGAGGGAAAGGTGCGGGTGCCCGCTGGTAACACAACCTCAGAGGGCGCCCGGCATCCCCATGCGGCTAACATTCTGGGTTAGGTGAGCCAGAGGAGGCGGAATCCAATTGGAACTGACGGAACTGCGTTCCACCCCGTTCCGGCTCACTTTAACTTCTGATTTTATCCCTGACACAGCTCTCCCTCCCTGACAGTTTATCCCACACACAGCTCTCCCCTCAGCACGTATAATCCCACACACCATCCCCCCAGCACGTATAATCCCACACACAGCCCCCCCCAGCACGTATAATACCACACACCATCCCCCCAGCACGTATAATCGCGCACACAGCTCCCCCCCAGCACGTATAATACCACACAACATCCCCCCAGCACGTATAATCCCACACACAGCTCCCCCCCAGCACGTATAATACCACACAACATCCCCCCAGCACGTATAATACCACACACAGCTCCCCCCCAGCACGTATAATACCACACACCATCCCCCCAGCACGTATAATCGCACACACAGCTCACCCCCAGCACGTATAATACCACACAACATCCCCCCAGCACGTATAATCCCACACACAGCTCCCCCCCAGCACGTATAATACCACACAACATCCCCCCAGCACGTATAATCCCACACACAGCTCCCCCCCAGCACGTATAATACCACACAACATCCCCCCAGCACGTATAATCGCACACACAGCTCCCCCCCAGCACATATAATACCACACAACATCCCCCCAGCACGTATAATCCCACACACAGCTCCCCCCCCAGCACGTATAATACCACACAACATCCCCCCAGCACGTATAATCCCACACACAGCTCCCCCCCCCAGCACGTATAATACCACACAACATCCCCCCAGCACATATAATCGCACACACAGCTCCCCCCCAGCACGTATAATACCACACAACATCCCCCAGCACGTATAATACCACACAACATCCCCCCAGCACGTATAATCGCACACACAGCTCCCCCCCAGCACGTATAATACCACACACCATCCCCCCAGCACGTATAATCGCACACACAGCTCACCCCCAGCACGTATAATACCACACAACATCCCCCCAGCACGTATAATCCCACACACAGCTCCCCCCCAGCACGTATAATACCACACAACATCCCCCCAGCACGTATAATCCCACACACAGCTCCCCCCCAGCACGTATAATACCACACAACATCCCCCCAGCACGTATAATCGCACACACAGCTCCCCCCCCAGCACATATACCACACAACATCCCCCCAGCACGTATAATCCCACGCACAGCTCCCCCCCAGCACGTATAATACCACACAACATCCCCCCAGCACGTATAATCGCATACACAGCTCCCCCCAGCACGTATAATACCACACAACATCCCCCAGCACGTATAATACCACACAACATCCCCCCAGCACGTGTAATCCCACACACAGCTCCCCCCAGCACGTATAATACCACACAACATCCCCCAGCACGTATAATCCCCCACACAGCTCCCCCCCTTTCAGCACATATAACCCCACACACAGCTCCCCCAGCACATATAGTCCCACACACAGCTGCCCCCCGCAACACATATAATTCTGCAAACAGCCCACCCCAGCACATATAATTCCACAGAGCTACCCCCTCAGAACATAGTCCCACACACAGCCCCACAGCACATATAGTCCCATCCACAGCTCCCCCCAGCACTTATAGTCCCATACACAACCCTCCCAGCACATAGTCCTACACACAGCCCCATCCAGCACATATAACCCCCACACACAGCCCCCAGCACATATAGTCCCAAAAAAGCCCCCCTCCTCTTCCCCAGCACAGTTGATCCTTAGCATAGCGACATCATCTCCCCCTCCGCACATCTCCTTTCTACCTCATTCATGTGCGTGGGTCATCCTGTCAGGGCTTCAACAGCTCCTCCACTTTAGGCGGCAGGAGAGACAGGAATGCAGTGATAGCACTGCATGATTTCATTCCCGCCGCCGCGGCCAGCAGGAGCAGCGGGTACCTGTAGAGGCGGGTACTAGGGAGCGAGACACTGTCTAGTGCTGCTGCCAGCCCACCCCATCTATTAAAGTCGGAGGCGTGGTGCGGCGCAGTGACTGTGACAGCGGGAACAGGCTAATCGAGCAGCGCAGCCTATATAAAGTTCCCATGGCCGGGTAAAGTGGGCTGGAGGTGGCGCCTCCCAATACAACTGACGGAACGCAGTTCCGCCCCGTTCCAGCCCACTTTAACCCCTGGGTATGGGTAAATAGAACAGGCAGAGCAACCTTTACAAATGTTTTTTTGAGCACTTCTTTTATTGCAGGTTGTAATAGTCAGGACTCACATTATGTACAGAAAGTATTCTATAAATGATGGCATCTAATTGGTTGCTATGGACAACATCTCCACTTGTCCTCTTTAGAAGGTCTGACAAATGTCATTATTCTTTTCTAAGTAAACAAAATGCTTTGTACAAAGAGTGGCAGGGTAGGTCAAATCACTGCAAGACTTAGACCATTTGTTGGCCTTTTTTTTTCATGTTACGGTGTATATGTTGGAAGTTGTTACCTATTCCTGACATGTCACTCAAGGCTGTCCTTGTGATAATTAGAGAGTACGGGATTGGTGTTATTAGAAAAGGGCTTTAGGTAGCATAAATGACAGTTTCTTGGACCTACAAACTACATGAATTGTTTCCATCCTGTGGTGTTAGCCACATCCCATAATGGAAAAGCCTACTGTAGTTAGTCAATGTAAAGGAAAGGCTCAGCAGTCTGCCTTCACAGTCACTGTTCTAGCTAAAGAGAGGTCAGTGTAAAAAAACAAATGTACCTAAAAGCTACTGATTTAAAGCAAATTGCACTGAGCGAAAATGTTTTATTTTCTGATATTGCTAGGACAGCATTGCCTATTACTAATATATTTTTATTATATAAAGCCTAATGAATAGGGTATTTCATTAACACTCCCAACTGTGGACTGTGGATTAATAATCGCAAAACCCCCTCGTTAGATGGAATGTGTCAGTAATATGACTGGGCCAGGGATACCCTCTGTATGTTATGGACCAGCTTTTGGCTGGCATTATTGATTATTTGATTAGTCACTGTGACCACATCACTGACTGACTAAGCATTGATCCTACAGAGTTTATGTAGCCAAACATTGTGAGTGTTTACATCTAGTGGCAAGCCATGATCATCACCATCCAGCAGCTGTGTGGCTGCCAATAGTACTCAAATAATTCAATGATCAGTAGGATGCTGCCATGGGTATAGGGTTGCTAAAATATCCCTTTAATCAGGGATACAATTACTGTATATCTCAGTCCTTAGTGCACAAATATCTTCAGCACTTAGCATTTTATAAATCTCAGTCCTCTTTATATCTATGTTGTAGATAGCAAGATGTTGTACAGACTTACTGTAGGATGTCTCCCTCACGTCACATCCATCCTCACTATGAAGATGCATGCCCTCACACTTGGCAAACCCCTTCACAGTCACTGAAAAAGGAACAAAGAACTACTAATATTTCTGCTGCGGGGTACACTGGGCTCCACAAGGAAAGACATAGGGGTGTAGAGTAGGATTTTGATCCGAGGCACCAACAGGCTCAAAAGCTTTGACTGTTCCCAGAATGCATAGCGCCGCCTCCTCTATAACCCCCCGCCTCCCTGCACAGGAGCTCAGTTTTGTAGTTGGTGCCGCAGATAGCAGGCACATAACAGAGGGGCTGCTCTGGGCAGCCCTAAGAAGAGCTTTTTGAGAAGAAAAGTGAAGACTTCAAGGGCTGCAGCAGTGTGTACATGTCTAGTGACATTCACTGCAGCAGCTCCATCTCTCCCCAGCGGCGCTGTACACTCCCGAGCCCTGGTTGCCGGGTAACTACAGCAGAAGGCTCCGGTTTTCTTCTAAAGTCAGGCACACACGACGGGGGCTCTCCGGGATCGCGTGGCCGCGCTTCGGGAGGTGGTGAGTGGGTCCAGCTCGCGGGACCCGTACTTTATTGCGATCCGGTACGGTCAGTGGGAGGCGGGCAGCGCGCGCTGGCGGTGGACACTGTGGCAGTACAGGCGATCCCACTAGATCACCAGGGCATGGGTGCATGTCAGGTTTTCCCTTAAAACCGTTTTACTAGTAGCCCACAGTACCCGGTAGTTTTGCCAGCAGGGGGATAAGGCTTAGACCTGGAGCCCCTCCCCCAGCCCCAGGGCGCCATTTCCAGCAAATGTTCCCGCCCTGGAGCTACATATCTGTCTCTCTCTCACTCCCTGTCAGTGTTTGGGCACCATTTCTCTCAGCTACACTGTTCCTGGGACTGCTTGGGCAAATCCTCCTGTGTAAAGCATAGGGCGCCAGGCCTATTAGGACGCTGCAGTGGCTAGTGTATGAAGTGGCTAGTTATTAAGTGGCAGCTAATATCAATAGCAGTGTTATACCTGTGTTTCATTGGTTGCATCTTCAGCTGATATTTGGAATTGACTCCTGTCTCTCCTTTTCGCCAACAGGTAATTACAGCAGAGTGCTGACCACTTTTTATTTCTTGCTAAAAGATATATTTGGTAATTACAGCAGAGTGCTGACCACTTTTTCTTTCTCGCTAAAAGATATATTTGGTAATTACAGCAGAGTGCTGACCACTTTCTTTCTCGCTAAAAGATATATTTGGTAATTACAGCAGAGTGCTGACCACTTTTTCTTTCTTGCTAAAAGATATATTTGGTAATTACAGCAGAGTGCTGACCACTTTTTCTTTCTTGCTAAAAGATATATTTGGTAATTACAGCAGAGTGCTGACCACTTTTTCTTTCTTGCTAAAAGATATATTTGGTAATTACAGCAGAGTGCTGACCACTTTTTCTTTCTTGCTAAAAGATATATTTGGTAATTACAGCAGAGTGCTGACCACTTTTTCTTTCTTGCTAATAGATATATTTGGTAAATTGTTTAAGTGGATTAATATCTGTAGTCAGCAAAAACTTTGTGATTGACTGGGGTTTAGTGTCCTCACATTTGGTAGTTGATTAACACCTTTTGGTGGAGGGTTGCTGTGTGGGGGAGGGGGTTGTAATCACAAAGAACATGTGTTTGTAGACTTACTTACTCAGTATAGCATAGGACGCCAGGCCTATTAGGACGCTGCAGTGGCTAGTGTATGAAGTGGCAGCTAATATCAATAGCAGTGTTATACCTGTGTTAAACCGAAGGAAAACAGAAGGTAAACAAACTAATAAGATAACAAACGGACTGCATTACAACCTAAAAACTCTGGAACTTTATGTGGCCTCTCCTCACCTCAAACATGAGAACACCAAGACCAGGCTTACCACCTCTCTGGCTGAGAACATCAAGTCTGCCCCTGGGCCTAACCATCAAGATGAACAGGGAACTGTGGGGGAAGAGCACCAGGACCAGGATCAGCAGGGACATCCCCATTGCTTCTGAGTATGCCCCCCACATTCTCCTACCCACCCATACTATGATCTTACCAAAATAATGTTATCCCAATTTTACTTCTGCCACTAGTTACCTGCTATTGTGTTTTTTTTTTCCTTCAATAGCTCGCTTCCACCCCACCATGTGTTTTTCCTGTAATGTTTACCTCCACTGATTGCACACCTTTCCATTGTGCCCTACATGCAGGGTACATCATACTACTACATAAGCGTCAGTTTTCCCATATATGAACTTGGCCCTTGTATGGATCACCTCCCACAGTGTAACCTTCAAAGTGCGCCCAACATGGCTGCCCCATATGGTACACTTGTGGATGGGATGAAAAATACACGGACCTTGTGGTTTTGTTGGAACCCTACTCTAAACTGTAGGACTCTGAAATCACCCCCATTTTGTGTCATCTCTTCTAGGGGTGGACTATTCCACCCTGGGTAATCCTACGCTGAGCGCCCAAGATGGCTGCCGCACTTGGTACCTGTGAGGGTGGAATACACAACCCTTGGAAGTTATTACCCAAAATGCCTACACCAATCCTGCATTATGGCCCTCATTCCGAGTTGATCGCTCGCAAGGCGAATTTAGCAGAGTTGCTCACGCTAAGCCTACGCCTACTGGGAGTGTATCTTAGCTTCTTAAAATTGCGACCGATGTATTCGCAATATTGCGATTACAAACTACTTAGCAGTTTCAGAGTAGCTTCAGACTTACTCGGTATCTGCGATCAGTTCAGTGCTTGTCGTTCCTGGTTTGACGTCATAAACACACCCAGCGTTCGCCCAGACACTCCCCCGTTTCTCCGGCCACTCCTGCGTTTTTTCCGGAAACGGTAGCGTTTTTATCCACACGCCCCTAAAACGCCGTGTTTCCGCCCAGTAACACCCATTTCCTGTCAATCACACTACGATCGCCGGAGCGAAGAAAAAGCTGTGAGTAAAAATAGGATTTTGGTACTTACCAGGTAAATCCTTTTCTTTGAATCCATAGGGGGCACTGGAGTACTCTTGGGATATGGACGGCTTCCACCGGAAGAAGGCACTGAATAAATTAATTTTTGAGACTACTCCTCCCCTCCATATCCTCGAGCACTTCAGTGTTTTTTACTGAGCCGAACAGGATCGATAGAGAGATTGACAAAAGGAGAATTACCTATAATCTCACGGACAACAATAAAGTTGACACAAAACGTAACAGACAACTAAACAGTTGACACCCTAACTGATTAACCTTTGTTAAATTTAAACCAGTCGTGAAAGTGTGTTACCATAAGAACCACTGAACTTCCTAAAACAGATAAACTGCTCTGGGTGGGCGTCCAGTGCCCCCTATGGATTCAAAGAAAAGGATTTACCTGGTAAGTACCAAAATCCTATTTTCTTTTTCATCCACTAGGGGTCACTGGAGTACTCTTGGGATGTACCAAAGTTTCCTCCGTGGCGGGAGAGCTGTTTGGCACCTGTAACACTAAACGGCCAAAGCTAGATGCTGATGCCGCGAACGTATCAAACTTGTAAAAGCGCACAAACGTGTGCACTGAAGACCAAGTAGCCGCACGGCAAAGCTGTGTCGTAGAAGCCCCACGACTCGCTGCCCATGACGTTCCCACAGAACGTGTGGAATGAGCTGTTACTGATGTAGGTGGCTGTAACCTAGCATGAAGGTAAGCCTGACGTATGGTCAGTTTGATCCATCTGGATAAGGTCTGCTTAGAGGCTGGCCAACCCCTCTTAGCCGCATCATAGAGAACAAACAACGTATCCGTCTTACGAACCGTAGACGTTCGGGATACATAGACGCGTAATGCGCGAACCACATCCAACGTTTCAGCATTCTCTGTTAATACCGGAACTACTATTGGTTGATTGATGTGAAAAGACGACACTACCTTTGGTAGAAAAGCGGGATTCGTCCGAAGTTCCGCTCTGTCATCATGAAAAACTAAATACGGTGACTTGCACGACAAGGCACCCAGATCTGAAACACGCCTAGCCGAAGCTAAGGCTAAAAGAAAAATCGTTTTCCAAGTGAGAAATTTAATATCCACTTGTTGTAAGGGTTCAAAGTAATCGGACTGTAAGAAATCTAAAACCAGATTCAAGTCCCATGGTGCTGTAGGTGGAATGAAAGGAGGCTGTATCCTCATTACACCCTGTAGAAACGTATGTATTGACGGCAACGAGGCCAATTTCCTTTGAAAGTAAATTGACAACGCAGATACCTGCACCTTTAGTGTGGAAAGACGTAGTCCTCCATCTAACCCCATTTGTAAAAATAACAAAAGACGGGATAAATTAAAAGATGATGTCGGAAACTTCCGAGCTTCACACCAACCTATATAAGTACGCCAGATTCTGTAATAATGAGCTGCCGTAACCGGCTTCCTAGCTCGTACCATGGTTGGTATAACAGACTCCGGAATGCCCTCTCTTCTCAAGATGGCCTTTTCAACAGCCACCCCGTCAAACGCAGCCGCGCTAAATCGGGGTAAAGGAACGGACCTTGTTGTAACAGGTCCGGACGTAGTGGGAGTGGCCACGGATCGTCTGCGAGTAAACCGAGGAGATCCGAGAACCAAGTTCTCCGAGGCCAATGAGGCGCTATTAGTATGACTGTGACGGACCCTCTCTTGATCCGTTTTAGCAACAGCGGGAGCAGCGGAAACGGTGGAAACAGATACACGAGGCTGTACGGCCACGCGGCTGTGAGAGCATCCACCGCCACTGCCCTTGGATCTCTTGTTCTGGACACATATCGTGACACCTGATGATTGTGGCGGGATGCCATGCCATCAGATCCACCTGAGGGTAACCCCACCTCTGGATCAACATCTGAAACACTTCTGGATTTAATGCCCACTCTCCTGGATGAAAATCCCGACGACTGAGAAAATCTGCCTCCCAGTTGTCCACTCCCGGAATGAACACTGCCGACAATATCACCTGGTGATATTCGGCCCATCTGAGGATCCGAGCTACTTCCCGCATTGCCATGCGGCTTCTCGTTCCTCCTTGTTTGTTTATGTATGCGACTGCCGTCGCATTGTCTGACTGCACCTGAACAGTCTGAAAACGAAACATGTACACTGCTTGTCTTAGAGCATTGTAAATCGCCCTGAGTTCCAGAACATTTATGGATAGCGATCTTTCGTGATCTGCCCAGAGGCCCTGGAGCCGATAACTCTGAACTACAGCTCCCCAACCTCTGAGACTTGCGTCTGTTGACAGAATTATCCAATTCACGACGCCGAATCGTCTCCCTGCAGATAGATTGTGTATTTTTAACCACCAGAGAAGAGACACCCTGACTTGTGGCGACAATCTCACCCTGTGGTGCATCTGCAGATGTGATCCCGACCATTGCGCTAACACCTCCAGTTGAAACGGACGTGAGTGAAATCTTCCGAACTGAAGTGCTTCGAAAGCCGCCACCATTGTGCCTAAAAGGCGAATGCACAAATGTACTGAGACTGTGCGTGGCTTGAGCACTAATTGCACCAGATGACGAATGACCTGTACTTTCTGTTGTGGCAGGTAAACCTTTTGATTTACTGTATCGAGAATCATCCCTAGGAATTGAAGTCGTTGACACGGAATTAGATGTGATTTCTTTAAACTGACTATCCAACCGTGCTGAACTAGTACATTGTACGTTAGCAAAGCATGCTGGAGAAGCAATTGTTGAGACGGAGCCTTTATGAGTAGATCGTCCAAATACGGAACAATTATTACTCCTAGGGACCTGAGATGAGCTATCATCACGGACATTACCTTGGTGAATACCCGAGGCGCTGATGAGAGGCCAAACGGCAGAGCCTGAAACTGGTAATGGTCTCGCCTTATTGCAAACCTTAAGAAACTCTGGTGAGGTGGCCAAATCGGAATGTGTAAGTACGCATCTTTGAGATCCAGTGCAATCATGAATTCCTGTGGCTCTAACCCTGCAATTACTGACCTGAGAGATTCCATCTTGAATCTGTGGTAAGTGACGTAATGATTGAGACCTTTTAGGTTCAATATTGGCCTGACTGAGCCATCTGGTTTTGGTACCAGAAACAGACTGGAATAATAACCCTGCCCCTGTTCCTGCACGGGGACCGGAATTACAACTGCAGCATTCAGCAGAGACTGAATGGCAACCTGCAGAACTGCTTTCTTGTCGTCCGACACAGGCAGTCCTGTCGTGAAAAATCTTCCTGTCGGAAGATAATCGAACTCTATTTTGTAACCCTCTAATACTAAATTGCGGATCCACCCATCTGTGGACGTCTGCAGCCACGCCCCCTGAAAGCTCTGAAGGCGTGCTCCCACAATTGGAGATCCGAGATGGGCTGGGAGCCCGTCATGCCACTGGTTTGTTAGTGGTCTTAGTGTCTTGACGACGTGCATTGGATTGTCGGGCACTACGTCCCCGACCTCTTCTACCAGGCGTGACTGCTCCTGTGCCCTGCCCACGAAAGGGCTGAGTTCTAAAGGATTTGAACGCCGGACCAGAATATTTCCGTTTAGGTATAGTTGTAGGCGATGGAAGAAACACAGACTTTCCTCCAGTAGCCTCAGAAATCCATTTGTCCAATTCAGGACCGAAAAGCTTCTCGCCATCATAAGGCAATGCCTCTATACCATTTTTAACCTCCGTCTCCGCCTGCCAAGAACGCAGCCAAAGTGCTCGTCGAACTATGACTAGCGATGAGGACAGGCGAGAAGTAAGCGGACAGACGTCAGTAGAAGCTGTACATAGATATTCAGCAGCTTCCCAGATTTGATCCGCGAGAAGTATAAGATGGTCATCTTGCAGAGCCGACTTGAGCTCTTTTATCCATACCATTAATGCTTTAGTAACCCAAATGCCAACCAACCCAGGTCTCAGCAGCACTCCAGCTGCTGTATACATGGACCTTAGCATAGCCTCTATTTTACGATCTGCAGGGTCTTTAAGCGTAGTAGCAGTTGGTACTGGTATGGTTAACTTCCTTGTAAGTTTAGATACGGATGAATCCACCGATGGTGGGTTCTCCCATGTAGCTGTCATGGACTCTGGAAACGGGTAACTCGATTTAAATCTACGAGGTATAGAAAACCGTTTATCCGGATTCTTCCGTGTTTCCAGTAACATTTTATTAAGAGATTCCGAAATAGGGAAACACATCGGAGATCTCTGTCGTTTAGTAAAGACTACCTCATCATTCGTCAGGGGCTCCTCAGTTTCCGTAAACTCCAGCGACTGACGTACTGCTCTGATGAGATTATCAATACCTGGGCTGTCAAAATCGTCACTATCTGACTGTTGGTCTATTTCGTCCTCCTCATACTCATGTTCAGTGAGGTCTAGTATCCCAGAGACTGGAAAATTATTAGGAAAAGGAAACTTATCTTTTCCACTCAAGGTGGACCTCTGACCAGATTGAGACTCCCCTGGTAACTCAAATGGTCTCATTTTAAACTCAGATCTTGCCGCCTCTCTTTCTTCACGAGAGGCGGCCAGCTCTGATTGTAAACCAACTAATACATCTGCAAGTAAAGCCCATGGAGGGTCCAGAGATGCTGGCTTTACTTCTGTGGAAATCGTATTTGTGGCTGTATTAACAACACATGCTGTACATGTGGTGGATCCATCAGGCAACACACTCTTACAGACATGACATGAAAAATGTTTCTTAGATTTTGCTGGTGTCTTACTCATTATAAAGACAGACAATACAAACTACACACAGACAGTCTGCACGACTCAGTAATAACACCAAAGTTCCTTGTATATATCAGGCAAGTGCAGTGCCTGCCAGCAATAAGAAAACTGACCCCCAAATTCCCCTAGTACCACTCTTAAGCCGAGATGTAATATAGGAATCCTGGAACAGACAGGAGAACATTAAACATGTTAAGTACCAAGTTTTTCTACAAAGCTTAACACTGCCAATACTGCTAATGTCTCCCCCCACCCCCACGACCTCCGTGTACAGCACCGGGTCGGGGCCTGCGGAACTTTGCATAGGGCCGTGTGAGCGGCCTGTACCTGTATGCCAAGGCAGCGGGGAACTCCTCGGCTGCTGCGGGCGGTCAGCGGGAGCAGAGAGCGTACTGCATAGAGCCGTGGAGCGGCCTATGCACACGCGCTCCCGGCCCGCCACACACAGCATAGAGTGGAGTGGCCTCCTGTGTAGCCAGGCAGCGGGGAACATATCGGCTGCTGCGGCGCAGGGAGCAGCGGTCTGCTAGGTAACTTAAGATGCTGGGAGCGGCGGAGAGTGAGAGCGCGCTGCATAGAGCCGTGAAGCGGCCTATGCACACGCGCTCCGGGCAGCGGTCGTTAGTGAGTGAAACATGCCCAATACAATCCCCAACAGTGGGGCGGCAGCATAAGCTGACCGCCCCTACCCAACATACCTGGACCGTAACAAAAGTCTATGACGGGGCTTCTCATCCAAGCTCCGTCCAGCTTTTTGCAGGCAGCCTGCAGGTGGAGTGAGGGAGCTCTTTACAGAGAGGTCCGACACTCACGGCTGTTCTCAGCCGCTTCCACTGTCCCTGACCCACGCCTGTTAGAAGGGGGGAAAGGACGTGGAAATCCTTGAAAGGAAAAAAAAAAAAAACTTAGAAAAAATTCCAATACTTTGTGGACGAGCTCCACTATGCCTTCTAACTGTGTCGAGCACAGAAAAAACACTGGAGTGCTCGAGGATATGGAGGGGAGGAGTAGTCTCAAAAATTAATTTATTCAGTGCCTTCTTCCGGTGGAAGCCGTCCATATCCCAAGAGTACTCCAGTGACCCCTAGTGGATGAAAAAGAAAATACTATCTTCATGGTAAAATTACTTGGCGCAGTCGCAGTGCGATTATTGCGCATGCGTACTAAGCGGAATTTCACTGCGATGCGATGAAAATTACCGAGCGAACGACTCGGAATGAGGGCCTATGCTTTCTGTGTGCTTAAGCTTTTCTTTTATGTCTGTGTGTCTTATCTATTGTTGTATTACTTAAATCCTCTGTATCATGTGTATTGTTTTTGATGTCTGTAAAGCGCCTTGAGTCCTATTGGAGAAAGAGCGCTATATAAATAAAATTATTATTATTATTATTATTATTATTATTATAAAGCCGCCTGGCTGTCAGCGCTGTGACTTTACATGACACTTAAGTATTCTACATGTCAATTAGACAGGGTTAGTTAAGAAAGAGAGCATTTAGTCAGGGTTCTCTGGTACAAGTACCCTGTGATATACATCCAGTTCTTACTGTGCAGTGTTATATCTATTGACTACATAGCTATATAAGCTGGTCCAGTGCAGTATTATTGTTAGTAATAACCTCTGCATTGTTTACATGTGACTATATGTGTGTGCATTAGCTTGCTGAGTGGTTTCCATTTCGTGTCTCTCACTCAACTTGCTATCCCTATATTCTATAACCTTAGGGGGCTTGGTGCATCAGGTTTTATAATTATATAGGTTTTTCACAAGATATACTCTAATACGTATTTTTCTCTGTGATTTTAATCACCAAATCTCTCCTATATCTCTGCTTGTCCTGACTACAGTGCGCAGGGGTTTGGGTAAGAGGTATTGTGCTGCTGCCAATTGAACTGTGTTACCTGATACTGCAAGTTATATCATGTCTGCTTCTGAAGGTAACGGTTCTGGGGCTGAACACAAGGCCGGTGTTGCTGAAGCCACAGACCCCTATGAGGAGACTATAGCAGCTGTGGGCTTTGGTTCTGGGGGCTCCTTGCCCCCCAGTGGGACTGTGGCAACGGGGGTACATAATGACCCACCGTGGGCTACTTTCTCCACGCTTCTACACACGCTAGTTACTACACTAACACCCCCTATGGGACCTCCTATGCCGGTACAACCGTATGTGGTCCCCGCAGCTAACCCGCCTTGGGCGGACAATTTATCTGCTCAATTGAAGAAGTTGAACCAGTCCTTGACTACTAAAAAGTCTGACCCTCACTCGCCTAAAACCAAGGGGTCCTCTAAGCGAGCTCTTATCTCCTCACAATCCACTGCTGTCACCGACACCTCGTCTGATGAAGATGGCGCTTACACTGACCCCACAGATTCTGACACAGATACTGCTGATGGGGATGGTAGTTCACATGTGGATGTTCCTGATCTTTTGGAGGCTATTAAGTTAATTTTACAGATTACGGATGATCCCGAGCCATCCGCCCCTCCTAAGAAACCAGATAGGTTCAAGCGTCAGTAGGTGGTTAAACAAGTTTTACCTCACTCTGACCACCTAGTGGATATACTTCAGGAACCCTGGGAAAGGAAAACCCGGGAAAGAAGTTTGTGCCTCAAAAGAAGATGCTGGCTCGCTATCCCCTCGTGCCAGAGCTGTCAAAAAATTGTGAAACGCCTCCTCCAGTAGACTCACATGTGGCTAGGATGGTGGTTTCCTCAGCTCTACCTGTCACTACCGTCACATCTCTAAAAGAGCCTACGGATAAACATGTGGAGGGTTGTCTGAAAGCGATTTACACCCTCACGGGTGCTGCCCAAAGGCCCACTATTGCAGCAACATGGGCTGCAGAGGCTATTGAAGCATGGGCCTTGGAGTTAGAAGCTGAAATCTCTTCTGACCATACTAAACAATGCTCGTCATATATTGTCACAGCTTCTCACTATATTAAAGAGGCGGCTTCTGATGCCGGTATCCTAGCAGGTAAGGCCTACACTACATCTATCCTGGCTCACCGGATATTGTGGCTGAGATCCTGGTCTGTGGATCTGGACTCTAGAAAAACCCTGGAGGTACTCCCTTTCAAGGGAGATATTCTGTTTGGGGAGGACTTAAATAAGATAGTGGCTGATTTGGCTACTGCCAAAACTGCCTGTCTGCCAAGTACCGCTCCTTCTGTGTCGAAGGCTAAAGGTACTTCCTTTCGCCCCTTTCGTCCTTCAGGTAAAGCAAAGGGTCAGGCGTACAACAAGCAGGCACGCACTTCCAAACCTGGTAAGCCGAAGCCCAAAAGAGCCTGAGCTGCCCGTCAGCCAGCTTCCAAGACCGATAAGCCTGCCGCATGACGGGGTGGGCCTCCCCCTGGGGGATCCAAAAGGTGGGGGGCTGGCTTCTAGGGTATATCCAGGAATGGTTGAAGACCACTTCAGACGACTGGGTACGGGAAGTCGTCACTCGAGGTTACGCCATAGCCTTCAAAGACCGACCCACTCATCGATTTTGCCGGACAGACGTCCCGTTGGACGAGACAAAGGCAAACACTCTACAGACTGGATACAGGAGTCGTCGTACAGGTGCCTCTTGCTCAGAGGGGCCAGGGGTACTATTCTCTGCTGTTTCTGGTCCCGAAACCGAATGGGTCCTCCCGGCCCATTCTGAACCTCAAGGCATTGAACAGGTTTGTGAAAATTTCCAAGTTCCGTATGGAAACCCTTCGCTCTATAGTTCTGGCCTTGGAACCTGGGGACTACATGGTCTCCCTGGACATACAGGATGCTTACCTGCATATTCCTATAGCAGTGTCACATCAGCAATACCTGATGTTTGCGATTGGCAACCTCCATTACCAGTTTTGGGCGTTACCTTTTGGTTTAACTATGGCTCCGCGGGTCTTCACCAAAGTTATGGCGGTGATGACGGTGGTGCTCCGCCGTGAAGGGGTCAGGATACTGCCGTATCTGGAAGACTTGTTAATCCTGGCAAATTCCCTAGAACTTCTCCTACGTCATCTGGATATGACTGTCCGGTTTCTACAAGCCCATGGGTGGCTCATCAACTGGAAGAAATCCTCTCTGGTCCCTGTTCAGAGCATGGTGCACCTGGGAGCGCTATTGGACACTCACAACCAGCGGTTGTTCTCATCTCAGGAGAAAGTCCTGAAGCTTCGTTGCTTTCTTTCTCGTCCGCAAGTGTCGATACATTCGGCGATGCAGGTGCTGGGCCTCATGGTGTCAGCATTCAACATGGTGGAGTATGTTCAATTCCATTCTCGCCCCCTCCAGAGCCTGATTCTAGCCAAGTGGGACAGCCTGCCTCATCGGATCAGGTCTCACATGATCTCATTGACTCCGGAGGTCCATCTGTCTTTGCACTGGTGGCTCCAGGACCAACTATTTTGCAGGGGCCATCCCTTCTGGATATCCAACTGGGTCCTGTTGACAACAGATGCCAGTCTAAGAGGTTGGGGTGCGGTGCTGGAGCAACACTCCCTTCAGGGTCGGTGGACCAAGGAGGAATCTCTCCTCTCGATCAACATTCTGGAATTGCGGGCGGTCTTCAATGCGTTGAACCTGGCCCAGCATTTAATTCAGAACCGTCCTGTTCAAGTACAGTCGGACAACGCCACCACAGTGGCTTACATAAATCATCAAGGCGGCACTCAAAGCCGTTTGGCAATGCAGGAAGTCAGACGGATTCTACATTGGGCGGAACGCCATCTACCGGCCATATCGGCAATATTCATTCCGGGAGTCCTGAATTGGGAAGCGGACTTTCTCAGTCGACAGGACGTACACGCCGGAGAGTGGGGCCTCCATCCAGAAGTGTTTCAACTCCTAGTGGAAAAGTGGGGCCTTCCAGACGTAGATCTGATGGCGTCTCGACACAATCACAAGGTTCCGGTCTTCGGAGCAAGGACAAGGGATACTCAAGCAGCATTCATGGATGCGCTGGCGGTGCCGTGGAGGTTTCGGCTGCCGTGCGTGTTCACTCCTGCCCAGGGTAATTCGGAAGTTCAAGCAAGAAAAAGGAATTCTGCTTCTCATAGCTCCAGCATTGCCCAGACGGCACTGGTTCTCAGACCTGCAGGGCCTATCGTCAGAGTGTCCAATTCTATTTCAACAACGCCCGGACCTCCTCGTTCAGGGCCCCTGTGTCTACCAGGACCTAGCCCGGCTGTCTTTGACGGTGTGGTTCTTGAAGCTTCCGTCTAGAGGGCTAAAGGGTTTTCTGAGGCGGTAATTCAAACTATGTTGCGGGCCCGAAAACCGGCTTCTGCTCGGATTTACTATAGGGTCTGGCATTCTTACTTTGTTTGGTGTGCATCTAACCGTTATGTCGCTTCCAAGTTTAGTATAGCCAAGCTGTTGGCCTTTCTTCAGCAGGGCCTGGACTTAGGCCTGCGTCTGGCCTCCCTCAAGGTTCAAATATCTGCCTTGTCGGTGTGGTTTCAGAGAAAGATTGCGACCTTACCTGATGTGCATATCTTTACTCAGGGCGTGTTGCGTATCCAACCTCCCTATGTCCCGCCTGTGGCTCCTTGGGACTTGTCTGTGGTTTTGGAGGCGTTACAAGAGTCTCCGTTTGAACCTCTTGGTTCAGCTGATCTTAAGTGGCTTTCCCTTAAGGTGGTGTTTCTGCTGGCTATTGCTTCAGCTAGAAGAGTGTCGGATTTGGGTGCCTTGTCTTGTAGTTCCCCATATCTGATATTTCACCGTGACCGGGCGGTTCTTAGGACTCGTCCCGGATATTTACCTAAGGTGGTTTCTTCGTTCCACCTTAACCAGGAGATTGTGGTTCTGGCACTTGTTTCGCCTGATCTGTCTCCCAAAGAGCGGTCTTTGGATGTGGTTCGGGCTCTCCGTATCTATGTGAAGAGAACTGCTTCTATTAGGAAATCTGATTCTCTCTTTGTGCTGTTTGGATTTCACAAACGGGGCTGGCCTGCTCACAAGCAAACTTTGGCCAGATGGATTAGAATGGTGATTGCACATGCTTATGTGAGGGCTGGTCTATCAGCTCCTGCTCACATTACGGCCAATTATACTCGGTCTGTTGGACCTTCTTGGCCGGCCCGCCGTGGTGCGACCCTTGAAAAATTGTGCAAGGTGGCTACGTGGTCCTCTGTGAACACGTTCATAAGGTTCTATGCCTTCGATACTGCCACTTCCCAGGATGCTTCCTTTGGATGCCGGGTTCTTGTACCCGCTACAGTGTGTCCCCTCCCTTAAGGAACTGCTTTAGGACATCCCCTATGTCTTTCCTTGTGGAGCCCAGTGTACCCCGCAGCAGAAAACGAGTTTTATGGTAAGAACTTACCTTTGTTAAAACTCTTTCTGCGAGGTACACTGGGCTCCAACAAGGCGCCCGCCCTGACGCACTTAGCTTCTTTGGGTTGTTATGGCATTAGCCGCTGACACTTCTCCTGTCGTGAGAGTGTGGTGTATGTGGCTACTAACCGTTGTCGTCTCTTTTCCTGCTACTGCATTGGGCTGGTTAACTAAAAACTGAGCTCCTGTGCAGGGAGGCGGGGTTATAGAGGAGGCGGCGCTATGCATTCTGGGAACAGTCAAAGCTTTTGAGCCTGTTGGTGCCTCGGATCAAAATCCTACTCTACACCCCTATGTCTTTGCTTGTGGAGCCCAGTGTACCTCGCAGAAAGAGTTTTAACAAAGGTAAGTTCTTACCATAAAACTCGTTATTTTCATAGAAAAATACAAGTACAGATGTTAACAAATAATAAGAACATTTCACTGCAAATATCTAGCAGATGCCTGAAAAACGCTCCATATCTGTGCTCAGTGTGCTGCATATATCTGTGCTCACACTGCTTTATTGTGGGGACTGGGGACCAGCAGTATTATATAGGAGGAGTACAGTGCAGAGTTTTGCTGACCAGTGACCACCAGTATTATACGTTCTCTGCCTGAAAAACGCTCCATATCTGTGCTGCATTGTAGTATATAGTAGGAGTACAGTGCATAATTTTGCTGATCACCAGTATATAATATATAGGAGTACAGTACAGAAGGCCACTGCTCTACCTACCTCTGTGCCGTCAAGAATACTAACCATCCATACCTGTGGAGCATTTCTGTTTTGCGCAGTTTGCTGACCACCAGTATATAATATATAGCAGTACGGTAAAGTAGGCCACTGCTCTACCTACCTCTGTGTCGTCAAGTATACTATCCATCCATACCTGTGGTGCATTTCAGTTGTGCGCAGTATATATAGTAGTAGGCCATTGCTATTGATACTGGCATATCATTCCAAACATTAAAAAATGGAGAACAAAAATGTGGAAGGTAAATTAGGGAAAGATCAAGATCCACTTCCACCTCGTGCTGAAGCTGCTGCCACTAGTCATGGCCGAGACGATGAAATGCCATCAACGTCGTCTGCCAAGGCCGATGCCCAATGTCATAGTAAAGAGCATGTAAAATCCAAAACTCAAAAGTTCAGTAAAATTACCCAAAAATCCAAATTAAAAGCGTCTGAGAAGCGTAAACTTGCCAATATGCCATTTACGACACGGAGTGGCAAGGAACGGCTGAGGCCCTGGCCTATGTTCATGGCTAGTGGTTCAGCTTCACATGAGGATGGAAGCACTCATCCTCTCGCTAGAAAAATGAAAAGACTTAAGCTGGTAAAAGCACAGCAAAGAACTGTGCGTTCTTCTAAATCACAAATCCCCAAGGAGAGTCCAATTGTGTCGGGTGCGATGCCTGACCTTCCCAACACTGGACGGGAAGAGGTGGCACCTTCCACCATTTGCACGCCCCCTGCAAGTGCTGGAAGGAGCACCCGCAGTCCAGTTCCTGATAGTCAAATTGAAGATGTCACTGTTGAAGTACACCAGGATGAGGATATGGGTGTTGCTGGCGCTGAGGAGGAAATTGACAAGGAGGATTCTGATGGTGAGGTGGTTTGTTTAAGTCAGGCACCCGGGAAGACACCTGTTGTCCGTGGGACGAATATGGCCATTGACGTGCCTGGTCAAATTACAAAAAAAATCACCTCTTCGGTGTGGAATTATTTTAACACAAATGCGGACAACAGGTGTCAAGCCGTGTGTTGCCTTTGTCAAGCTGTAATAAGTAGGGGTAAGGACGTTAACCACCTCGGAACATCATCCCTTATACGTCACCTGCAGCGCATTCATCATAAGTCAGTGACAAGTTCAAAAACTTTGGATGACAGCGGAAGCAGTCCACTGACCACTAAATCCCTTCCTCTTGTAACCAAGCTCCTGCAAACCACACCACCAACTCCCTCAGTGTCAATTTCCTCCTTACACTGGAAAGCCAATAGTCCTGCAGGCCATGTCACTGGCATGTCTGACGAGTCCTCTCCTGCCTGGGATTCCTCAGATGCATCCTTGAGTGTAACGCCTACTGCTGCTGGCGCTGCTGTTGTTGCTGCTGGGAATCGATCGTCATCCCAGAGGGGAAGTCGGAAGACCACTTGTACTACTTCCAGTAAGCAATTGACTGTCCAACAGTCCTTTGCGAGGAAGATGAAATATCACAGCAGTCATCCTGCTGCAAAGCGGATAACTCAGGCCTTGGCAGCCTGGGCGGTGAGAAACGTGTTTCCGTTATCCACCGTTAATTCACAGGCAACTAGAGACTTGATTGAGGTACTGTGTCCCCGGTACCAAATACCATCTAGGTTCCATTTCTCTAGGCAGGCGATACCGAAATTGTACACAGACCTCAGAAAAAGAGTCACCAGTGTCCTAAAAAATGCAGTTGTACCCAATGTCCACTTAACCACGGACATGTGGACAAGTGGAGCAGGGCAGACTCAGGACTATATGACTGTGACAGCCCACTGGGTAGATGTATTGCCTCCAGCAGCAAGAAAATCAGCGGCGGCACCAGTAGCAGCATCTCGCTAACGCCAACTCGTTCCTAGGCAGGCTACGCTTTGTATCACCGCTTTCCAGAAGAGGCACACAGCTGACAACCTCTTACGGAAACTGAGGAACATCATCGCAGAATGGCTTACCCCAAATGGACTCTCCTGGGGATTTGTGACATCGGACAACGCCACCAATATTGTGCGTGCATTACATCTGGGCAAATTCCAGCACGTCCCATGTTTTGCACATACATTGAATTTGGTGGTGCAGAATTATTTAAAAAACGACAGGGGCGTGCAAGAGATGCTGTCGGTGGCCCGAAGAATTGCGGGCCACTTTCGGCATTCAGCCACCGCGTGCCGAAGGCTGGAGCACCAGCACACAGTCCTGAACCTGCCCTGCCATCATCTGAAGCAAGAGGTGGTAACGAGGTGGAATTCAACCCTCTATATGCTTCAGAGGATGGAGGAGCAGCAAAAGGCCATTTCAAGCCTATACTTGGAGGGGGAATGCACCTGACTCAAGCGCAGTGGAGAATGATTTCAACGTTGTGCAAGGTTCTGCAACCCTTTGAACTTGCCACACGGGAAGTCAGTTCAGACACTGCCAGCCTGAGTCAGGTCATTCCCCTCATCAGGCTTTTGCAGAAGAAGCTGGAGACATTGAAGGAGGAGCTAAAACAGAGCGATTCCGCTAGGCATGTGGGACTTGTGGATGGAGCCCTTAATTCGCTTAACCAGGATTCATGGGTGGTCAATCTGTTGAAATCAGAGCACTACATTTTGGCCACCGTGCTCGATCCTAGATATAAAACCTACGTTGTATCTCTCTATCCGGCAGACACAAGTCTGCAGAGGTTCAAAGACCTGCTGGTGAGAAAATTGTTAAGTCAAGCGGAACGTGACCAGTCAACAGCTCCTCCTTCACATTCTCCCGCAACTGGGGGAGCGAGGAAAAGGCTAAGAATTCCGAGCCCACCCGCTGGCGGTGATACAGGGCAGTCTGGAGCGAGTGCTGACATCTGGTCCGGACTGAAGGACCTGCCAACGATTACTGACATGTCGTCTACTGTCACTGCATATGATTCTCTCACCATTGAAAGAATGATGGAGGATTATATGAGTGACCGCATCCAAGTAGGCACTGCAGACAGTCCGTACGTATACTGGCAGGAAAAAGAGGCAATTTGGAGGCCCTTGCAGAAACTGACTTTATTTTACCTAAGTTGCCCTTCCTCCAGTGTGTACTCCGAAAGAGTGTTTAGTGCAGCCGCTCACCTTGTCAGCAATCGGCGTACGAGGTTACTTCCAGAAAATGTGGAGAAGATGATGTTCATCAAAATGAATTATAATCAATTCCTCCGTGGAGACATTCACCAGCAATTGCCTCCAGAAAGTACACAGGGACCTGAGATGGTGGATTCCAGTGGGGACGAATTAATAATCTGTGAGGAAAGGGATGTACACAGTGAAAGGGGTGAGGAATCGGACGATGAGGAGGAGGTGGACATCTTGCCTCTGTACAGCCACTTTGTGCAAGGAGAGATTGATTGCTTCTTTTTTGGTGGGGGCCCAAACCAACCAGTCATTTCAGTCACAGTTGTGTGGCAGACCCTGTCGCTGAAATGATGGGTTTGTTAAAGTTTGCATGTCCTGTTTATACAACATAAGGGTGGGAGGGAGGGCCCAAGGACAATTCCATCTTGCACCTCTTTTTTCTTTCATTTTTCTTTGCATCATGTGCTGTTTGGGGACTATTTTTTGAAGCGCTATCCTGCCTGACACTGCAGTGCCACTCCTAGATGGGCCAGGTGTTTGTGTCGGCCACTTGTGTCGCTTAGCTTAGCCATCCAGCGACCTTGGTGCACCTCTTTTTTTCTTTGCATCATGTGCTGTTTGGGGACTATTTTTTTTGAAGTGCCATCCTGCCTGACACTGCAGTGCCACTCCTAGATGGGCCAGGTGTTTGTGTCGGCCACTTGGGTCGCTTAGCTTAGTCATCCAGCGACCTCGGTGCAAATTTTAGGACGAAAAATAATATTGTGAGGTGTGAGGTGTTCAGAATAGACTGAAAATGAGTGGAAATTATGGTTATTGAGGTTAATAATACTATGGGATCAAAATGACCCCCAAATTCTATGATTTAAGCTGTGTTTGAGGGGTTTTTGTAAAAAAAAACAACAGAATCCAAAACACACCCGAATACGACAAAAAATTTTCAGGGAGGTTTTGCCAAAACGCGTCCGAATCCAAAACACGGCCGCGGAACCGAATCCAAAACACAAAACACGAAAACTGTCCGGTGCACATCACTAATATATATACATACAGTACACGTATATGTACACACATGTATATGTATCATATATGTGTGTGTTAATATGTATTGTGACAAGAACACTGGGATAGTGTTTGAGGGCAGGTATATTTGTCCCAGGTTCTTGTCTTACATGTTTTAGAAAATGTTAACTTCTAGGAAAAATGCTTTTTGTTTTGTCTGAACCTTTTCAGTTTGCTGTAAAAGCTGGGTAAAGGCTCTGAGAGAGAGATAAGGCGAGTTCTAGACATTGGGCCCAGTTCGGGTCTTTGGCCTCACAGAGGGCTAATCAGGGTTTCAGCTGTGTAAGAGTGATATAGTGCTTCTAACCTGATTAGTATGGGCAGACTGCCTGGGAAGGCTGAGGGGATCTGTGTGTGAGAGACACGCTTTCTGATGCAAGTAAGCTATACAGTATGTACTGAAGAACTCTGTGTTTTGTTTAGTGACAGTTAGGAACATCTTATGTTTAGTTAGTGCCGGACAGGCAAGGTATTTTTATTTTGGGGTTTGTTTTATTTTCTGTTTCAATAAAACTGGCCGGGGTCAGTTGTACCAGAAACTGGACTTGTGTTGTTCCTCAGCTGCTGCGTGCGGCCATATTCCCCAGGAAAAGGCGCCTTGCACCCCTACAGTGTTACAACTTGGTGGAGAATGCGAGCAGGCCGTTCTGCGCATAAGTGAAAGCAGCAGCTTTGTGAGGCCTGCAGAAAACGGTGGTTTATGCAGATACAGCCCAGTGTGAAGTTACTGAGACTCACCCCTGAGGGTTTGATATATGTCCTGGGTGAAAGCAGCTGCAAAGCCGCCTGAAAAATCTGTTGACATGGAGGATCTGCTTAAAGCCTTGCTGCAAGCTACAGCGGCTCAGCAGGAGGCCAACCGACAGCAGCAGGTGGCAATGGAGGAAAATTGGAGACTACAGCGTCAGGATAGAGAGGCCTTAGCAGAAGTGGTGCAGAGACTTGCAGCTCGGGTTGGAGATGTGGCCGTCAGTGCTCCAACCAGCTCTAGTTCTATACGGGCCAGTCACTTCCTGCAGAAAATGACAGAGGCTGATGATGTGGAGGCCTATCTGACCACGTTTGAAAGGACTGCCGAGCGTGAGAACTGGCCGAAAGCACAGTGGGCCAGTCTGCTGGCACCTTTCCTGTCAGGTGAGCCCCAAAAAGCTTACTTTGATTTAAGCCCTGCTGAGGCTCGGGACTATGATAAGCTAAAGACTGAGATCCTGACCCGCCTGGGAGTCACGCTGTCAGTACGAGCGCAACGGGTGCACCGTTGGCTGTACGCCATGGAGAAGCCTCCGCGCTCCCAGATGCACGACCTTATTCAGCTAACAAAAAAATGGCTGCAGCCAGAGACATTAACTGGTCCCCAGATGGTGGAAAGAGTCGTCATGGACCGCTACTTGAGATCTTTGCCCATGGTCCTGCGCAAGTGGGTGAGCCATGGAAACCCGGGTACTGCTGACCAATTAGTGGACATGGTAGAGAGGTATTTGGCAGCAGAAGAACTACTGATGACCACCCAGCAACCCATAGATCCTCGACAGCGCCCTTCAGTAAAGACTGGTAAGACTGTTCCGTGGGAAAACGTTGCTGGGCGGTTAAGAGAACGCAAGGCTGGAGAGACTGTAAACACTGGCCCTGGAAACAGGCCAATGGGGCTAGAACGGTCTATGCTGCCCAAATGGGTTGGTAATCGTGTGGTTAAATGTTTTAGGTGTGGTATGCCAGGTCATGTTATTGCCAATTGCCCAGTCACGCAAGAACCCATGCAATGTGATGCTGCCTTTGAATGTCGCAGAATGTCTTTCTTTGCTAGGTTAGCCTGTACTGTGGTACCTTCTCCTGAGCTGGAAAAACAAATGTGTGATGTGTTCTTAGAAGGTAACCGGGTAGAGGCCTTGCTAGATTCAGGAAGTTTAGTTACCCTCGTGAAAGCTGGGTTAGTGAACCCCTTAAAGGTCCAGCAAATACCTATTGGGGTAACTTGCATACATGGGGATACCCAATATTATGCCACTGCTGAGGTGAATATAGAAACTTGTTGTGGGTCAGCAATGGTTAAAGTGGGACTGGTCCCTACCTTGGTGCATGAGGCCATAATAGGGAGGGATTTTCCTCATTTTTGGAAACTGTGGGAATCACGGTTATCAACAGATGTGAGAAGTAAAAAGCCAGTTGATAATACCGGTGATTTTATGGATGTACGTGGGTCTTCGGAACTTTCTGGCCCTTTGCCTTTTGCTAGTTTGGCTGGGGAAGTGACAGATGGGGAGTCCAGTGAGGACCCTCTTGCCGGGAACAGAGACATAGTAGTTAGAACTGAAAGCGTGCCTGACCTGGAGGTAAAGAAGGATCTGTTTGCGTCTGAACAGTTAAAGGATCCTACCTTAATAAAGGCTAGAGAGAATGTTAAGGTTGTTAATGGGGAACCTGTGGTACCAGGTGACAGGGTTACGTATCCCCACATGGCCATCTGTAATGAGCTCTTGTACCACATTGTCAAAAGGGGTGAGGATGTGGTGGAACAGCTGGTAGTTCCCCAGCCTTATCGGAGAACGGTACTAGATTTAGCTCATAGTCACGTTACCGCAGGACATTTAGGGGCAGAAAAAACCACTGAAAGAGTTTTACAAAGGTTCTTTTGGCCAGGGGTTTATAAAGAAGTGTCTGAATATTGTTCTTCCTGTCCTGAATGCCAGTATCATGCCCCTAGACCCCATTTCAGGAGCCCACTAGTTCCCATGCCTATTATAGAGGTCCCGTTTGACAGAATAGCCATGGATCTCGTGGGGCCCTTGTTAAAGTCTGCTCGGGGCCATCAGTATATCCTGGTAATTATGGACTATGCCACTCGATATCCTGAGGCTGTCCCTTTACGCACTATCACAACCAAGGCGATAGCTAGGGAGCTGGTGCAGGTATTTAGTAGAGTGGGAATACCAAAAGAAATTTTGACTGACCAAGGTACTCCATTTATGTCAAGGATCATGAAAGAATTGTGCAAGTTATTTAAGGTCACTCACCTCAGGACGTCCATCTACCATCCCCAAACTGACGGGTTGGTGGAAAGGTTTAATAAAACATTAAAAAGTATGTTAAAAAAGGTTGTTGAGAGAGATGGGAAAAACTGGGATTGTTTGTTGCCCTACTTGTTAATGGCCATCAGAGAAGTTCCTCAGTCCTCTACGGGGTTTTCTCCATTTGATTTGTTGTATGGTAGACACCCCAGAGGGCTGTTGGATGTTGCCAAAGAGACGTGGGAAGGACAGCCCACTCCTTATAGAAGCGTTATTGAGCATGTAACACAAATGCAGGATAGGATTGCAGCCGTGGTACCTGTTGTCAGAGAGCACATGGAACAGGCCCAAAGTGCTCAACAGAGGGTCTATAACCGGAGTGCCAAGATACGGGAATTTGCTCCTGGAGATAGAGTTCTTGTTTTGGTACCCACTGTGGAAAGCAAATTCCTAGCTAAATGGCAGGGTCCATTTGAGATTAGGGAAAAAGTGAATGAGGTTAATTACAAAGTATACCAGCCGGGAAAGAGAAAACCCGAACAGATCTACCATGTTAACTTAATCAAACCCTGGAAAGATAGGTTGTCTCTGTCAGCGGAGCCTTGCCCTTCGGTGTCTTCACCCCGGTTGCTTCCCGCAGTGAAGGTGTCAGAGACATTATCAGCTGATCAGAACAATCAGGTTAAAGAATTTCTCATCCAAAATAGGGAGGTATTTTCAGAGCTGCCTGGCCGAACGACCATAATAAAACATGACATTGTCACAGAACCAGGGGTCAGGGTTCATTTAAAGCCATATAGGATTCCTGAAGCTCAGCGAGAAGCTATTTCTAAGGAAGTTAAAACCATGTTAGAACTTGGAGTCATAGAGGAGTCTAACAGTGAGTGGTCCAGTCCCATAGTGCTCATCCCGAAGCCCGACGGTAGCATACGCTTCTGTAATGACTTTCGTAAGTTAAATGAGGTGTCCAAGTTTGACGCATACCCCATGCCCCGTGTGGATGAGCTTGTAGAAAGGCTGGGAACAGCCAGGTTTCTCACCACATTGGACCTGACCAAAGGTTACTGGCAAATACCTTTATCTGATAGCGCCAAAGAAAAAACAGCCTTTTCGGTTCCGGAGGGGCTGTACCAGTATAAGATGTTACCCTTTGGGTTGCATGGGGCTCCAGCAACCTTTCAACGGGCGATGGATAAAATTTTGAGGCCCCATAGAAAATATGCAGCTGCCTATTTGGATGATGTGGTAATTCACAGTACAGACTGGGGGTCACATTTGGTTAAAGTACAAGCAGTACTGGACTCAATCAGAGAGGCAGGGTTAACTGCTAACCCAAAGAAGTGCTGCCTCGCAATGGAGGAGGTCAAATACTTGGGCTTCACCATAGGCAGAGGTCTGATTAGGCCCCAATTGAATAAAGTTGATGCTATTCAAAACTGGCCTCGTCCAGTGAATAAAAAACAGGTAAGGGCTTTTTTGGGAATTACTGGGTACTATAGACGGTTTATTCCTAATTTTGCGACCACAGCGGTGCCGTTGTCAGACCTTACCAAAGGGAAGCAGTCAAATGTGGTGAAATGGAACCCTGATGCAGAAAAGGCGTTCCAAGCGTTAAAAGTGGCTTTGTGTTCACAACCGGTGTTGATAACACCAGATTTTTCAAAAGAATTTGTGGTACAGACAGATGCCTCAGAGGTAGGGATAGGTGCTGTGCTGTCCCAAACCAGAGATGGGGACGAACACCCTATCATTTATTTGAGTAGGAAACTCAATGAGCATGAAAAAAGGTATGCCATTGTGGAAAAGGAGGCTTTGGCCATTAAGTGGGCACTAGATACCTTGAGATATTACCTCTTGGGTAGACAATTCAGACTAGTGACAGACCATGCCCCTTTAAAATGGATGTATGTAAATAGAGGCAAGAATGCTCGTGTAACTAGATGGTTTCTAGCGTTGCAGGACTTTAAGTTTACTGTCGAACATAGACCGGGAACACAATTGGCCAACGCAGATGCATTGTCTCGCATCTTCTGTTTGGGGGCTACAAGTGTTCCGGCCCCTAGGTCGAAACAGGGGAGGGGGATATGTGACAAGAACACTGGGATAGTGTTTGAGGGCAGGTATATTTGTCCCAGGTTCTTGTCTTACATGTTTTAGAAAATGTTAACTTCTAGGAAAAATGCTTTTTGTTTTGTCTGAACCTTTTCAGTTTGCTGTAAAAGCTGGGTAAAGGCTCTGAGAGAGAGATAAGGCGAGTTCTAGACATTGGGCCCAGTTCGGGTCTTTGGCCTCACAGAGGGCTAATCAGGGTTTCAGCTGTGTAAGAGTGATATAGTGCTTCTAACCTGATTAGTATGGGCAGACTGCCTGGGAAGGCTGAGGGGATCTGTGTGTGAGAGACACGCTTTCTGATGCAAGTAAGCTATACAGTATGTACTGAAGAACTCTGTGTTTTGTTTAGTGACAGTTAGGAACATCTTATGTTTAGTTAGTGCCGGACAGGCAAGGTATTTTTATTTTGGGGTTTGTTTTATTTTCTGTTTCAATAAAACTGGCCGGGGTCAGTTGTACCAGAAACTGGACTTGTGTTGTTCCTCAGCTGCTGCGTGCGGCCATATTCCCCAGGAAAAGGCGCCTTGCACCCCTACAGTGTTACAGTATGTATGTATGTATGTATGTATATACCTATGTATATATGTATGCACATGGATATATATGTACTATAATTAAAATAAAGTAAACTTTCATTAAGCTCTTACAAAGGCCACCAGGAAGACAGCAGGCTGCAGAGGATACTAGACAGCCATTAATAATACTCATGCAGCAAAATAAAATTATCATTTTTTTGGTGGAGGGGTGTTTCTGGGTGCTACGAAACCCCCACTGGGTGCACCACTGATAGTCCCAGATTAAAATGACCAGAACACTGCCAGATCCTTATTTGCTGACTCGATGGCAATGTGCAGCCGTCACAAGAACACAATTTCTGTATAGAGCCAGGTCAAAGTGTGTTAAATCCCACAAGACACACTGAATTGTGCAATTCCCGAGTCTGTTCTAGTCCTAAGTCACAGCCAGTATCAGCGGTGGAGATCCAGCAGGTGGATTTACTCTCTGCAGGGAAGAGTAGTGATATTTCCAAGGGTGTTAGCAGCACTGGCATGCACAGAGCAGCTCGGGTTCTTGAAAGCACAGCCAGTAGCAGCTGCACAAATTCTATCAATAAACTGGATGTCCAATGGGGTTTCCCAGTGCCGGAGATGGTGTACCATCAGGATTCAGTAGGCAATACAACAATCAGCTCAAAAATATCAGTGGATCCGTGGGTACAGCAGGGAGTGGGTAAGCAAAACAACAAATACCTGTAAAACCAACGCATTTCTCCGCACCTAGGCAGCTTTCTCAAGCAGCGGGTGTGTGGTGACCGGAGTCTGGTGGAGGTTCTAACTTACATCAATAAATTAGATTAAAAATATGAAAATAGAATGCCTAAACCAGTGGCATGTGGTGAGGTGAGGCAGTGCCTTTCCTGTCATATTAAGATATACGCCAGAGTTTTGACTATATAAAGTATATGAAAAATAAAAGGACCGCTATTGTTCAATATTTTCATTAACGACCTAACAGAAGGTCTAGAGAGCATGGTGTAAATTTTTGCAGATGATACCAAATTGTGTAAAGTTATAAATGCGGAGGGGGATGCTGAGTCGCTTCAGAACGACTTAGTTAAATTAGAAGCTTGGGCAGCGAAATGGAGAATGCGCTTCAATACAGACAAGTGTAAGGTAATGCACTGTGGTAACAAGAACAAAAATAACTCCTACCTACTAAATGGGGTAAAATTAAGGGATTCTGTACTGGAAAAGGACTTAGGTGTCCTCATAGATAGCAAACTAAAGGACTGCAGCAAAGAAGGCTAATAAGATATTAGCATACATAAAACGGGGAATTGATGCTAGGGATGAGAGTATTATACTCCCTTTATATAAATCACTTGTGAGGCCACACCTTGAATACTGGTGTACAATTCTTGGCACCTTACTACAAAAAGGATATCCTGGAGTTAGAAAAGGTTCAGAGGCACCTAATTAAGGGTATGGAGAAGCTGGAATACGAGGAAAGGCTTGCAAGACTAGGCATGTTTACACTGGAAAAGAGGAGATTAAGAGGGGACATGATCAACATTTACAAATATATAAGGGGACAATATACAGATCTTGTGCAGGACCTGTTTTTGGTTAGATCAACACAGAGAACTCGTGGACACTCGCTCAGGTTAGAGGATTGGAGATTCCGCACAATACGGCGTAAAGGCTTTTTTACGGTAAGGACGATACGTGTTTGGAATTCCCTGCCTGAGGGAGTTGTAATGGCCGACTCAGTCAACACCTTTAAGAATGGTTTAGATAAATACCTAATGGATAAGGATATCCAGGGTTACGGGGCATAGTCACGCACTATGGTTATTATAAAAAAGAGGGGTAAAACGTAACGGCAGTCATCAACTTCAGTCAAAATTTTATACAAATTAATCGTGCATAGGAGACCACAAATAGGTTGAACTCAATGGACAATTGTCTTTTTTCAACCTTAGATACTATGGGGCAGATGTATTAACCTGGAGAAGGCATAAGGAAGTGATAAACCAGTGATATGTGCAAGGTGATAAAGGCACCAGCCAATCAGATCCATTATGTAAATTAACAGTTAGGATCTGATTGGCTGGTGCCTTTATCACCTTGCACATATCACTGGTTTATCACTTCCTTATGCCTTCTCCAGGTTAATACATCTGCCCCTATGTACTATGTTACGAATATATTAGAAATATATATGTAGATGCAATGACACCTAAGATCTAATACAATGAAGGGAACAGGTATTTTACAAACACAGATCTTTTCTGCTAAAATGGAGAGGACAATTAAGAAGAGAGACATAACACATACTGTAGTGATATGTCTTCAAAATGATCATAAAGGCATAAAGTAAATCTAAATAAATTGTAAAAGAATAAATAAGAAAAATATATAGTTATGGTAGACTTACCGTCGATAACTTTATTTCTCCTAAGTTCACAGTATCCACAGGAAACACATTGGGATATGAGGTAGCGACAGCGGATTGGCACCAATGATCAAAGTGTTTGGCCTCCCAGAATGCAAAGGGCCAGTCCCCAAAATCCCCGCCTCCTGGCTCAGGCAATTCACTTGTTTTCCAAAGCTCAAGGCAGGAGCATCATAGAGAGTCCTAATCAGGCAAGAAGAACACACATGCACACCTTTCCATACAAGGAGGAAGAAGTTAGTAGGTGAAAGGATCCTCAAATAAGGTTTGTCAGTGAGGGATCCCTGTGGATACTTATGAGAAAAAGAGTTATCGACGGTAAGTCAACCGTAACTATATATTTCTCCGGCAGGGTCCACAAGTTATCCATAGGATAAACATTGGGATGTCCCAAAGCAATTTAGTGATGGGGACGCTCCTGATTGGACAGGAGAATCCTTCACCCGAACTCAGCGTCCTGAGAGGCAAAGGTATCAAAGGCATAATGTCTAATGAATGTGTTAATGGGAGACCATGTGGCTGCCTTACAAATCTGTTCAGCTGAAGCACCATGTTGTGCTGCCCATGACGTACCTACCTTACTAGTAGAGTGAGCAGAGACATTAGCCAGAATAGGGATTCATCAGAAGACATCTTGTCAGCAGGCCATCCTCTCTTGTGAAATCCATAGAGAACAAAAAGAGTGTCTATCTTTCTGATGGCACTGGTTCAATTCACGTAGATCCTTAAGGCAAGGACTATGTCCAATTATACATGTCTTGCAGAAAGTTACGGCCCTTGGAAGGCTGGGACTACAATTTCTTAGTTAAGGTGGAATTTAGATTTCACCTTAGGAAGATAGCCAGATTTGGTTCTAAGAACTGCTCTATCTGGATGAAAAATCAGAAAAGGAGGGCAACATAATAATGCCCCTAAATCTGAAACTCTTCTAGCTGAAGCAATAGCCAGTAGAAAGAGAGCTTTAGCTGTCAACCATTTAAGAGCCACTTGCTTTAGTTGTTCAAATGGAGCAACTTGAAGCGCCTTTAGGACTAAACTTAAATCCCAAGGCACTGCAGGAGGAAGAGAGGTTGGATGTGACGCATTCCCTTGAGGAAAGTGGTTAGGTTAGCAATTTTCTTTTGAAACCAAACTGTCAATGCTAACACCTGCACTCTCAAGGAAGCCACCCGTAGACCTTTGTCCATTCCTGCCAGAAGGAATGCTAGGACTCTGGAAACCCTGAAAGACCTAGGGTAAAATTTCTGGTCACTGCACCATTGAATACAGGCTTGCCATATTTGGTGATAAATGCGAGCTGAGGATGGTTTCCTTGCTCTGAGCATTGTTTGAATTACCTGTTGTGAGAATCCTCTAGCTTTCAGAATGGAAGTCTCAAGAGCCATGCTGTCAAAGACAGTCGATCCAGGTGCTTGTAATAGCAACTACCCTGTGACAGTAGATCTGGACGTTGAGGGAGTAGGAATGGAGCATCCATCGACATCGTCTGCAGATCTGTGTACCAATGTCTTCTGGGCCGAGCCGGAGCTATTATTATCACGGCGCTCTTTCCTTGTTTTACCTTTTGCATCACCCTGGGCAACCAGGCGATCGGTGGAAACACATAGGCCAGACAAAAGTCCCATCTCACTGACAGGGCATCCACAAAGGTCGCTCTGGGATCCTTTGTTCTTGACCCGTACATGGGAACTTTGTTGTTCTGACAAGACGCCATGAGATCTATCTCTGCTAACCCTCACTTGTCTACCAGAATCTGGAAGACCTCTGGGTGCAAAGCCAATTCGTTTGCATGAGTGGTGTGTCGACTGAGAAAATCTGCTTCCCAGTTTAGGACTCCCAGAATAAACACTGCGGACAAGGCTGGATGATGAAGTTCTGCCCACCTTAACTTGCGGCTTACCTCCTTCATTGCTTTTTGGCTGCAAGTTCCTCCTTGATGATTGAGGTACATTACTGCTGCTGCATTGTCCAAGTGAATTTTAACTGGTTTTCCCTGAAGAATGTCCTTTGCCTGAATGAGTGCCATATATATGGCTCGAAGTTCCAATATATTTATTGGCGGGCAACTTTCTTCTTTGGTCCACTGCCCTTGGAAGCAACTTCTTCCTGACACTGCTCCCCAGCCGTGAAGACTGGCATTCGTTGTCAGATTTTCCCAATCTGATATTCAAACGGGTCTCCCTTTGTCCAGATGGGATGTCTGTAGCCACCAGGCTAATGACCTCCTTACTTCCAGAGGAATGACCATAGTCTGTGTTTTTATTGTCTTATAAAAACCATTCCATTTAGAAAGGACGTTGCAGAGGCCTCGAGTGGAAATGAGCATACTCCACCATGTCGAATGTCGACACCATCACACGCATTGCTGCATGAATGGATACCCTTTGACTGTGTAGCAGCTCCTGAATCCTTGACTGAATTTTGGATATTTTGTTAAGAGGTAAAATTACTCTCTGAAGACCCGAATCCCACACAGCCCCCAAGTGAGTCATCCGTTGTGACAGAACCAGGGATGACTTTGCCCAATTTATGAGCCAACCGTGTCTCTACAAACAATCTAACAATCTATGTTGCAGATGACACTGAGCAATTCCTGAGATTGTGCCTGGATTAATAAATTGTAGAGGAATGGAAAAATCCTTATCCCCTGCTGACGGAGATAAGCTGCCATTACCACCATAATTTTGGTGAATACTCTGGGAGCTGTGGCCAGTCCAAATGGTTGGGCCTGAAACTGAAAATGTTGATGGAGGATAGCAAACCTGAGATAGCACTGATGGGACAGTGCTATAGGAACATGAAGGTAAACATCCTAGATATCCTGGGATACCATAAAATCCTACGGCTCCATGGCCAAAACAATGGAACATAAAGTCTACATATGAAACAGAGGCACCCAAATGTACTTGTTCAGCACTTTGAGATTGAGTATGGGCTGGAACGACCCATTTGGCTTCAGGACTAGAAACAGGTTGGAATTAAAACCTTGTCATCGTTGCGCAGAAGGAACAAGAATTATCACTCCTGACTGAAGCAACTTATCAACTGCCTCTTGCAAAGCTCTGGCCTTCATTTCCACTGAAGACGGGCTGGTACAAAAAAAAACCTTTCAGGAGAATGTTTCCTGAAAGCAAACGCATAACCGTGAGATACTGCTTCTTGTACCCAGGCATCTGTGGTGGACTGCGCAAAATGAAGAAGTCGGCCTCCCACCCTGGGGTCCCCCAGGTGGAGGCCTGCACCATCAGGCTAATGGCTTATCTTCTGACTTGGAAGCCGGCCCTCTGGTAGCCCAATGCTTTTTAGTCTTACCAGACTTGTCAGATTGAGACTGTTTGCCATAACTCTTTCCTTTTCCTTGAATACGAAAAGGACGAAAAGCTGGAAATCTAGGCTTGGATTTGTGTGTGGAAGGAAACTTCCCTCTCTTGGAGTCTATTTCTGACTCCAAAATACTGTTTAATTCTTTACCAAAAAGAATATCTCCACTAAAAGGCAAAGACTGCAGAACCTTCTTGAATTCTGAGTCAGCTTTCCATGTATGTAGTCAAACCACTCTGCGAGCTGCTACTGCTGAGGCCTGAGACGCCATTGTACCCATATCCAAGGCTGCTTTTTCCATAAAAATAGCCGCCTGTTTGATATGTGCAATATGGAATCTTTGCTTTCTAGATGCCAATGAAAGCTCATCCTCCAGTGCATCAGCCCATGCTGCCACTGCTTTTGCCATCCAGGCTGAAGCCATGGCTGGTCCTACGATTGCCCCAGAAAAGGAAAAAATGTTTTTTAGAAAACCATCTATTTTCCTATCCATGACATCACTTAATGATGTTGAAGGCAGAGGTAATGTAGATTTTCGCACCAATCGAATGACATGTGTATCTACTTTGGGAGCCACCTCCATTTTTTAAACAGTCCCTAGCCAGAAGAGGATAATGGGAATTCCATTTATTTGGAATTCTAAACTTTTTACTAGGTGTTACCTAAGCCTCTTGCATAATTTCCGTCAGCTGTTCTGGCCCAGGAAATTCAGTCCTAACTGTTTTGGGACATTTAAACACAGGTGCCTTAGATTTTAACAAAGGTTCTGCTGCTTCCTCTAAAGATAGAAAGGCTTTCATAGCACTAATTAGCTCAGGTGGTATGTCCACTGAGCTGAGACCTTCATCCTCATCTCTGTATGCAGACCCAGAGTGCGGTGAGTCCTCATCCTCCGACGAGTCCCCGTCTGAAATATGTGTAGACTGTGAAGATGTTGTTTCATGTCTATGTGATTTACTTTCCATCGGTTTTTCAGACTGTTTTTGTTGAAAGGCCTCAGATTCCTGTACTGGATGTAATAAACCCCAGGTGGAATGATGCATGTAAGGATTAATAGGGTAACCTATCCCTGGTATAGGAACTGGCATTATCCGCTCAGCTATACTGGATAATGTCTGTGCAAAAGTAGCTCATAGGGGTTCAACCTGAACCCGCGCCTGCCTTGGATTATTCAGTAGGCTTTGGTGAAAACTAAAACAGTTTGCACATAATTAATTTTGAACAAGATCCTGAGAGGTTAACCCAGCTTTGCCAGACAAACATGAAATGAGTGTTGGTGCTGTTGTGGAGAGTGTATCCTCCTCACCCTTGCCTCTCTTAGACATGATAAACAAATCAAACACTTGTACAATGTTAACTACACAATTAGTGACTGAAATCACTTTAAACTTGTTAAAGTGACATACAATCTGATCCCTGCTTTGCACCAGCATTGAGGATCAGAATACACAGAAAGTGACAGAAAATAGTAAAGTCAGCAATCAGTCACAAGTTATACATTAGTATAATAAGCAATATGCAGGGCCGGAGCTTCCACTAGGCAGCTTTAGGCAGCTGCCTAGGGGCGCCGGGACCTGAGAGGGCGGCCTGCTACAGCTGCCTGAAAAAGGTTGCATGGTCCTACCTTCCCTAGCCGCTGCAATCCCCCAGAACTCATATATTACAGTAGCCGCGACTGCTAAGCTCCCGTATTGCTGCCTCCAGCTCCACCCGGCACAGGCAGTAACTTTGACAGATCCTGGAGTCCTGGCTGGGGGTGACATGCAGCACTGCTCTTCATTCCAGGCTCTTTCACAGACTACTCTGTCCCAACTCTGCACTGCAGCCTGCAGGTAAGGTGGCTGCACAGTGCATTCTCTGCATTGATAAGGAAAGAGGGCGAGAGCAGCAGTGTGGTGAGGGGGGGAGATGAGGAGCAGGCATGTACACAGTCTGGGGGGATGAGCAGTACCATGCACACAGATGATGGGGGGGATAGAACAGCAAACTTTTAACAGAGTAGGGGGGAGGGGGTGAGAGCAGCATGCCTTTCATCTGAAGGGTGGGTAGGGGGAAGGGGCAATAGGCAGAAGTTTTGCCTAGGGTGCCGAGAAACCTTGCACCGGCCCTGGCAATATGAGCACATATTCAACTACAGATACATTTCAAGAATGTAGGAAAAACATAACTGCATTACCTTAGATAAGATTTTAAACGTATTCCGTCGCACAGCGAAAGAAACAGCAGCAATAGTTTACAGACTAATATGCATCAGGCACTTATCCAACTATTCACACTCAATAGAGACTTCGTTCTGTATCACCCAGCTCAGGAGAGTGGGATACAGAGAGACTTCACCCTGCTTCCAGGATCAACCAAAATATTAGTGAACACTGAGTAGATCTAGACACTAATACAACCGCCCCGTGAACCTACAGTGAACACAGACGCCCAATTGAACACAGACGCACCAGTCATACAGCCGCCTATGCTGTAATTGGGTCCTTTTAGATACACAGCGTCTCAGATGGAAGCAGGAAATCAGTTCATGGCGGGAAACTTGGAGGAAACTGGTCATTAACCTTGGGGAGGAGTGATCAGGGGAGCATCTTACTCCCCACTGCTGACATCAAACCCAGGGATCGCGGCCTCATACCTCCCCTGGAGCCTATGATACCTGGGGCCTAATGCTGGTACACCCGAGGTGGCAGCCGCACCAGCGAATGTTCGGTAGTCTCCATCCCGAAACAGTGCGGCTGTATTTCATGTTTCCCCTGCTAAACAGAACCGATGCCTTACCTTCTACCCATGCTCCGGCCACAGCCTAGTAATGTCTGCTGGACTTGGTAGTACATCCTACACAGATGCCCGCCGAAACAGCACTGTACACGTGGGTAAGCGTTGTCGCGACCAGGCGGGGACTTGTTGGAGCGACTCTTTCTAAGGTATGTATAAGACACTTTTTAGAAAGATCGCTCAAAAAAAGAGTAAGACTATAAAAATAAAATAATAAAAATCTTATTGCTGCTAAAAACCAGCAGCCCATTGACCATGGTCCAGCACCTGCTGCACCAAACAAAAAACAACTGAATTGCCTGAGCCAGGAGGCGGGGATATAGGGGACTGGCCCGTTGCATTCTGAGAGGCCGAAAGCTTTGATCGGTGGTGCCAATCCACTGCTGCTACCTCATATCCCAATGTTTATCCTGTGGATAATCTGTGGACCCTGCAGGAGAAATAAAATCTGTAATACAAAATATATAACAAAAATTAAAACTGTATTTGAAAACAGATATTTCAAAAGAGGGTAATAAGGAAAGACACTGAGCAAATGGAAGGGACATAGGAGGATATGGAGTAAGTATTCACAACCAAAGAAGTACAAATATTAGAGAAATTCCAGATCTATGTTTTTATTCAGAGTTCTGTTGATCATTAATGACATATTCAATGCAATCTGGGCATGTTATCAGCAGTATGCGATTATACCGGCACCATGCATTATGGAGTAACCGCAGGAACAGGGGCTCTGAAAGGAGCCCATCCCTGCAATGTGCTGAGTTGAAGCAGAACTCCTGCACAAGTGCAGTCCTGCTGACCACATATGCACTGTGGCCATTGCTGAGGAGGGTTCTGGGGGATCTTTCTGCTGGCTAATTATGTGAAGTATAGGCCATAGGCTACAGCGGAATTAGCTACAAGGACCAAGCATTCTCAAGCCTGGTAAATCTATGGGGGTTGCGACTGCAGGTGGGAATTGAGGGACCTCAGATAGGGATCTGTTTGGATACTCAAAATGTAAACACCAAATCCTCAGGAACTGAGGGGTAGATTTAATATCATTCTTTATGGGGAAAAGCGCTATCTGCACACGTTACGTGCCGCAGATAGCGGTTCCCCTGATGTATGATGCCGGCGATGCACTATTGTTAGCAGGGGCGGTATGCGCCCGCTGCCTTATCGGTGCCTCTATTGTCAGATAGAGCACCGATGAGCTAGCTTACTTATGAACGTTCGGTGTGACCGAACGTTCATCTCTTCTACCTTCTCCCTCTTCGGCGGCCGGACCTGGCGCTGCGCAGTCTTTGCAGTTTCTCCTTTTTTTTTTTTTTTTGTTCCTTAGTTAAAAAACTTTATTGTCACCGGTGTCCACAACAACAATCTGCGCATGCGCCAGCCTAACTCCCGAACTGCACACTGGGAGTTACTAGATGGCGCAGGTGCGGAAGAAGTGACTGCAGCCGAAGCGGATGCCCGTTATGGGAGGTCGTGTATCACCAGAGGGGTGTGATAATGCGTTCCCATAACGTACACAGCAGGGTTAGTAATTTCACCGGAAAAGAGGTCCCGCTTCACCACGATAATGCTGTAAAGCGGGACCCTGCTTATAACGAACCTTATGACCATTTTAATAAATCTACCCCTGAGGGACCCATTTATCATTAAATATTTGTGGCTCACTCCACAAATATTTAGTATCACCTTGATGTATGACAGATATTAGCAGATATTTCTGAAACCTGCAGAGGTCTTTTTGTCATACATCAAGGTGATACTAAATATTTACGCAATAAGAAACACTTGGATTCAAAAATCACTTCAAGATATTTCTTCTGTGCTTTGAAAATCTGATTCCTACAAATATGGTATAGATTAATAAGTAGATCACATATCAAGAATTGCAATTAATGAAAGTTTAAATTCTGTGATCTGTTCTTCTTTCATTTTTTAGATTCTTTACAGTGAGCCAAATCAGTAAGTTGCTCTTGTAACACTTGTACTGGCTCCCTAATTGGCTTTGGAATATTCTAAAAGGCTGTCTCACATATATTGAGAGGATCAAGGTTATGTTGATCTGGGGATGAACTGGTTCCAGACACTTAAATGGCTGTCTCTTATAATCTAGGAATGACTGATTAGGAGTCTGCAACTGTAACAGATGGAGCTGAACTTTAAGAGCATCTCCATAGGCTCCTTCAATAAAATGTTCAGTAAGAATTTTTAACCAGATTTATCAAGTCTTCGAGAGTGATAAATAGCACGATGATAACGTACCAAACACCAGCTCCTAACAGCTTTGTTACAGGCTGTGTTTGAAAAATGACAGTTAGGAGCTGATTGGTTGGTACTTCACCATGCAGTTTATCACTCTCCAAGGCTTGATAAATCTGGGCATTAGTTTGGTTGCTTGATCTCATTAACATCCATACATCTGTGCTGCTTGGAAGGCTTCCTGTAAACTAAGAGCGTATGTACAATACCAAAGGATCCTCAGGCACTTGTGTTGTTCTCAATTACCATAAAAAAGAAAAACAATTCATAGTCTATATACATAATGACATGTTTTCCTTAAACTAATTATAAAATCATACAAGTCTCATACCAAAATTGTTGGTCTACTTTTTAGGGTAGACTTAACAGGCTTTATTGGGAGCGGGATGTCCTTCCCAGACGGACAATAGACAGCAGCACTTTATACTGACAGCCTCTTCTCCAATAACAGTACAGCAGAGAGACTGAGATCAAATAATAGTGTAACACCGCTTTTATTTCCACGTCACATAAAAACAGACACAATAATAAATGTACAGAGTATGGTTGGTCTCTCACCATCCGCAATGGTCTACAATAAATGCAGACAAACAAGGCAAGATCTTAGAGTCCACAGGCATCCCTGGAAACAGAAGCCCTTCGCGGTGGTGATCCTCCAATGTACCCTGCTTCACACAACCTCATAGCCAACGCGTTTCGACACCCAATGGTGTCTTTATCAAGGCACTTGTTTCTATCCACTCTTTCTTTCTGAAACTAAGCGTAGTTAATGAGCGATTCTCCTGAATGTTGTTTCCTGGAATAAAAGCGCAGTTTTAATTATGGCAAAATTCTTTGATCAAAGATTAAGGTTAATCTTTCGATTACCTGCTCAACACTTTCCTCTCACTTGCAGCCCAGAAATGACTTCTCCTAAGGTGGAACCTTTCATCTGTCCTTTCAGAATCTCTACCTGCTGTTCAGCCAGATCTTCACTTGAAATTAGACTAACTGCAGGAATCTGCATTACGACTATCTCCAGATTACCTGGGCCATGGTGCTCCAAAGTAGTACATAATAGTAAGTGGCATGGAAGCAGTAACTGCTGCAACTGTAGCTGTTTGCTCTCCTACACCCAGGGTAACCGCTATCGTGGGTATGTTGTCTTCCCTGCCTTGATTATTGGGAGTCAGATTCACATTATCTACCCCTACAGTCATCTTGCCTGCGTTGTACAGGTATCTAGCCCTGGAGTCTGAAACCCTGTTTGTGACTATAGTTAAAATTCCAATGAATTCGGTCTGCTCTGGTATTTTTATTCAAATATCAAATGTTTAGTTAGAATATTAATTAATTTAATGAGAAATCATCCCTATGAGGAAAATGTTTCTCTGAAGGCATTTCATTAGGATATTGTATTTTAGTTCAACCTTTGAAAGTTTAAAAGAATTCCCACTGGACAGAATTAAACATATGAAAATTATTGCCATTTATAATCAAAACTTACTCAATAATTTCCCTCCTTCCTGTATTTAATTATAACTTCTAGTCATAAGGGATCAAAGACTAATAGTAGCTTATATAATACACATGGCAGGTGAAGCATCCTTGAACATTTTATTTAATTCAAACCTACTGTTTATAATGACCAGTATTATAAATAATGTCAAAAAAGTAGGGCAAATGTGTTTATATATATATATATATATATATATATATAATGCACATGGAGACTGCGGCACTCAATTTTCTGAAGTTGAAGAGTTTTTACTGAAGCATAATTTCAAAAGTTACAAGATGCCTTTACAAGGCCGACGTTTCGGTGCTGCAAGCACCGTCTTCAAGGCAGGCATGGATGGTATTACAGGTACAAGAAACTAGCAAACTTGCTAGTTTCTTGTACCTGTTGTACCTGTAATACCATCCATGCCTGCCTTGAAGACGGTGCTTGCAGCACCGAAACGTCGGCCATGTAAAGGCATCTTGTAACTTTTGAAATTATGCTTCAGTAAAAACTCTTCAACTTCAGAAAATTGAGTGCCGCAGTCTCCATGTGCATTATCTATTATTTCCACTGAAGGCACCGAACATCCACTTTTGGCAGCAAAGGAGTGACGGTTCTAAACAAATCTATATATATATATATATATAATGATATTGCATTTGTGTGCACTAATATATTTAAATACACTGTATTGAATGTATTAGTAAAAAAATATACTTTCATCAACACACACAATGTATTTAATTTTTGGATTTATCTTAATTCATTATCGATGTCTAGCCTTTCATTGCCTGGGAGCAGCATCACGTTGATAAAAAGAACACAGAGACTCCTTTAGTTGCTGCTTCTACTATGCAAGGTAGGAGAAACAGTCTGGAATGAAGAGGAATTCTGAAGCTATGATGAATAACGGGCAGGTTGTGATGAAGATGGATGTTGGGGAGGCGAAATGAATAACAGTGGTAGGGGGGATGATAAAAATGAGATAATGATGGGACTAATGAATAACAAGGGTTGGAGGAATGACATAGGGGCTAATGAATAACGGATTGGGCGGTGATGAATGAAGATACAAGGAGGTGTTGAATAATAAAGCCTGGGTAGGTGATGATGAAACAAAGAGGGTGTTGAACAACAAAGAGGGGGTAAGGAGAATTTGTGAGATAATGTAGAAAGTTATGAATAACAGGACTGAGGTGGGATAAAAGGGGAAAAATGAATGGGGTGATGAATATCAGGGTTGTGGGGATTAGAAAGAGAAATGGTTGGAGATCTCATGAGTTGGCAGGATGCTTTGGGGATGAACTACAATGAGGGTGGTGGGCTGTGGGGAAGAATAGATAGACTAATATATACACCAAAGCAGAACTGGCAAAGTTAGAGAAAAATAATAATACATTTTGCAAACCATGGAGAAATGTGTTTAATCATATTATGCAGTACTGTACTGGTATATTTATGTATCAAATTTCCTCCATCTGTGTAATACAAAGTGCAAATAAATTTAAGGGGATGTGGCTAGAAAGGGCATAGCACTCTTAAACCTCTAGGCAACCCACCTAGGCAGACCACAACTGCTTAGTAGCATGTATGTTTTCTACCAGCAAGGTTGGGTGGGTGCTGTGCAAGTGCTAGCTTCTTGTCATATCACATTATAAATGCTGAAAGAACTGTCCTGACAAAGTTGCTGTTGTGAGTGGAAAGGGGACCAAAGGTTATTTGCCTGTGGCTCTAGAACTGGTCCTGTTACAGAAACCAGAGACAACTCAATTATAGGATGCTCTCTATAGATATAAAGTGGTTTTCATGCATTGGCAAAAACTTAGAGATTTCAATTTCAGTGTGGTGTGTTCAAACTGAAATCTAAATTGCAGTCTAAAAACAAAGCTGTCTAACATTTGTGGGCTATATGCAAAAGCAGACAGTATTTACCCTGCACCGAAACAATATACTGTAACCCACCCAAATCGAAATCCCTCTGCACATGTTACATCTGCCCCATCTGCAGTGCACAATGGTTTTGCACAGTTGTGTGCTTTTTAGCTTTGCTTACAAACCTGAATCATGCCCTCTGTTCACAATACAGCTTAACTGTAAGGAAGGAAAGGAGTAGTCAGAGTACTACTAGGGGCATGCAGCCATTGTAAGAGATAAACGGTAATGAGTGAGAGGAGATACGGTTATAGACAGTCACTGAGTAGGAGAGAGCTGTAATTGAAGTGCGAGAAAAGAGGGTTGTGACTCGAGAACAGGAGAGAAGAGGGCCCCACTCCAAGGAGCTTACACTCTAGGTAGAGGGGGAGGCAAGTAAAATGAGACGCGAGCAAGCAGATGGAAGAAAGTAAGCAAGGCAGAGATGGCCAAGGTAAGTCAGGGGGTTAGGAGAGCGGCCTTGAGACTAGGTTATGCGAAACGGTGTACTTTGGTGAACAGGTGGATTTTCAGTGCCCGTTTGAAGCTTTGCAATGTCAGAGAGAATATAAGAGAGAGGGAACTCATTTCAGTGAAGGGGGGCAGCATGGGGAAAATCTTAGATTTGCACATGGGATGCAGTCACTAGGGTAGAGGAGAGGCGACAGTCATTTGCCAACTGGAGAGGGTGGGAAGGAGTATGTAGGGAGATGAGGTTGGAGATGTATGGTGCAGTAGAGTTAGAGAGGGCATTGCATTTGAGGGGGAGAAGTTTAAAGAGGATTTTGTAAGGTAATGGGAGCCCGTGCAGGTTTTGTCAAAGGGGGATGGGGAACTTTAAATATAGATACCCTGTATATAGTCATTATCTAGGTATAGTGAAAGCTATATACGCTGATAAGCTTCATATGAAGGGTTCACCACAATATTGCCGGACTACACCAAGGAGAAGGAGACAACAAAGTAAGTGAATTTGGCCATGCAGCCATTCATCACCATAGGGAAGTATGCAGCATACTGAGGGGGCAGGTACTGTATGGTTTTGTAACCAACACATTTTCTGTAATCTTATTAACTTCAGATTTGCCAATGATTCCTTTTCTTCTTGTAAATATGTTGAATAACTATTGTTTTTTGCTGTTTATTCAAGAATACAGTAATATAGTTTACATGGGATTTTCTAGGCGTAGTTCTGGTTTCCTCATATCTTTCTTCACATACAGTACTAACCTTCTCTACATCCTGCTCCTTAAAATGCAATAAATAAAAGGATGAAAACAAAAAGCTCTGATACAGCCACAACATCAGTGCACATACTGTTGGTTTATAAGACTGTTTGACATGGGCATGATGAACAAAACCAATTTCCAGCCAGCTACAAGACTAGTGATGCCGCCTGACTGAGCAGGGACTTATGAGCTCTCATTTTTAAATTCTGCTTTCCTGAGTGAGAAAGATAAATAAAGAGATGCTGTGGTTGCTAAGTTACCAAGAAACTTGGCACTTTCACTTGCATCCCAAACACATGTCACAAAGACACAATAATTAACTGTGTGTGTGCTTACTAGCCACCAAACCTCCAACATCAACTGCATAAAAGTGCTACTTTAATACATTTAATAAATGAGAGAAAATATTAAGTATATTGCCAGCTAATATTATTGTTAATACAGGTTGAGTATCCCTTATCCAAAATGCTTGGGACCAGAAGTATTTTGGATATGGGATTTTTCCGTATTTTGGAATAATTGCATACCGTACTGAGATATCATGGTGATGGGACCCAAGTCTAAGCACAGAATGCATTTATGTTTCATATATACCTTATACACACAGCCTGAAGGTAATTTTAGTCAATATTTTTAATAACTTGTGCATTAAACAAAGTGTGTGTACATTCACACAATTCATGTATGTTTCATATACACCTAATACATACAGCCTGAAGGTCATTTAATACAGTATTTTTAATAACTGTGTATTAAACAAAGTTTGTGTACATTGAGCCATCAGAAAACAAAGGTTTCACTATCTCACTCTCACTCACAAAATTCAGTATTTCGGAATATTTGGATATGGGATACTCAATCTGTATTACTATATACTGTACATACATCAAATTAGGTCTTCTTCATCGTATTATTTAATTCCATAGTTTATTATTTCTTGCACTTGTAGCAATTTCCTGCAGGTGGGACACTGTTAATAAATAATAACATATGTGCCACAAGTTATCTATGGTTTAAACCTCTGTTTTCCACTTTCTTATACCAGTGTACATTATTTTATCTGTTGCCTATACTATGTGAAAGATTCTGCCCTTAGCTGTACATACTGTAAATTCACTAAATGTGGTTCATTTATTTGAACTCATGATCATAAAATAATAAATCTAAGTTAAAATAGCAACACCCAGATGTCACACAGGCCTGGATCTCTTTAGTCAGGAAAGCCACATTAGTTGAGACGCGTAGGTTACAGGGATGGCATTCTACTTAATTTGCACAACATCCTTCTATATACTTTTATTTTGAGGGAGATTTATTAAAGCTTGGAAAGAAATAAAGTGGAAGAGATAAAGTACCAACCAATTAGCTAGTTAGTGCTTTATCTCTCTCCAAGTTTTATAAATGTCCCAGTTTATAATTTACCAACTTAATATTTGCACATTGGGGCTGATTCAGACCTGGACACAGCCGCCCATTTGCACGCTGCGGCCGCATCCAGGTGGTATACGCACTGGCCATTGTGCTCATGCGCAACTTTACGAAGGCATCGGGAGGCGGCCTCTCACAGGCTGGGTGCCCCCAGCATGTGAGGAGATAGACGCAGTTCTGGCTGGGTATGTAGTGATCTGCGTGCATCTCTGAATAAGGTCCTTTATTAACATTCATGTAACCAGACAGAAAGGGAGAGATTTTGCGAGTGCCAATCATTTACATGGAATGATAAGTACCAAGAACATGACAGTTCCACTTTAAGCATATTATATGGCTGATTGTATGCCAGTGAACCCTATGGCTCTCCAGTTGTTATTGAGTTACAAAATTAGAAGCTTCTCTTAGTAGCTCCAGAATTATTGTAAACCAGAGGTACAGCCAGAACTAATATCCCTTTCAGACATACACCCTCGGAAAATACACAGCTCCAACTCTGGTTTTGCTGTACCTTACAACTTGCATATTTCACATCTGTAGCTCCTTTGGAGAACTGCAGAGGAGTGGAGTCAATCCATGTTGGAAAACGCATATTGATTTGTAAAGTAAATAACAGATGTAATGGCAAGTCTAATATTTTCTGGACTTGCATTATAATTAAAAAATACCCCCTATCTCAACCACATGAAGTATCTTTTCAATCCATGAAAGTAATTATTCACAGTAGAGATTAGTGGCTCTTCGTTGGTTTGGTTATTCCCTGCAAATTCAGATCTGAAAACAAGGCAAAATGTAATTCATCTGCAAAGCTTGGATCTCGCATGATATATGTGATCCAAAATACGTAACATCCAAGCTTCAAGGAATACAAATCCCAATGTATGGAACTGTGCTTCTTTGTGGTGCCTTATGAATAAAAGATAATAATATGAAGTTATTCATCTTGAGGCGTCTTCACATTTCAATTGTGACAAACACATTGGCGGAAATGTAATGGGGTCTGAGCTTGCAAAAGGCAAGCTTATTATATATCAACCCTCCTCATCGGCCTGCATCAGGGTTTCTGAAATCCAGTCCTTGGGACACATACAGTAACAGTGCATGTTTTCCAGGTCTCCTCACAGATTCACAAGTGAAATAATTAGAACCACCTCTAGATTTTTTACAATGTGTCAGTCAGTAATCAATACACCTGTGCTTCAGCAAGGAGATATGGAAAACATGCACTGTTAGAGAACCCCAAATACTGGATTTGAGCAGCACTGTTCTACACAGTTTCTGCATAGTTTACATTCCTCTTTCTATACTGAACAACGGGTCTGGGACTCAGGGTCGACAACAAAAAGGTCAACACACCTTAGGTCGACGCCAATTGGTCGACATGGACCAAAGGTCGACATGGACAAAAGGTCGACATGGAAAAAGGTCGACATGCGTTTTTTATGTTTTTTTGGTGTTGTTTTCTTCGTAGAGTGACCGGGAACCCCAATTAGTGCACCGCGTCCGCTCGCCATGCTTCAGGCATGGTGCCTTCGCTTCGCTCGGCACAGATTACCGTTCCAATCGTAGTCCACGTGGATCGTTAAGTATGAAAAGGTTCCAAAAAAGAAAAAAATCGTGAAAAACCTTTTTCCATGTCGACCTTGTTCCTGTCGACCTTTTGTCCATGTCGACCTTTTGTCCATGTCGACCTAAGGTGTGTCGACCAATTGGCGTCGACATAAGGTGTGTCGACCTTTTTGTTGTCGACCTGGAGTCCGGATACCCTGAACAACATACCCAAAGTAACACAGCTGCTAAACTGCATCATATAACCTTACTGTTAACAACTGCAGTCTGGCTGAACCTATGTTCACTCTTAGGCATCAATACTATTGACCTACAAAGTATACAATACTTACCAACTCTCATAAAACCTCCAGGAGACTAAAACATTTTTGGCGAGTTAACCAAGTTACCAGAAGAGTCAGTGGCCTGCCCACATCCAGCCAATTTCCTAGTGAAGTGGGCAGGATGGGGAGAATAATACAGTGTATTGTAGGTTCATGGGGAGAGAGCGGGGCCAATGTGACATGATTCTTGTGTCATTATGGCTAATAACATTATATTCTTTTATGGCCTCAAATTAATATTTCTCAATAAATCAATGCTTTACCAGTCTACATTCGCCACCTCCATTTCCCTATACTGCCCCGGGGTTTCTTTTTGATTAATGAAAACATTCTTTCTATGGGATTGTATAGTTTATTAAACTGCCATCTTGTCTGCCTCAACTGTGTCGCAATGTTTCATAAATGTGCTATATTCTTTTAAACTGTTTGTGCCACTGCTCTGATGCTTAGATTAGCCAGCCAGCCTTTGGCCAATATTAATGAACAATATTGTTGGCAGTGAGGTGGCCAAAATTGACTGGAAATACTAGCAATGTTCGGCCAATTTATGGTCCGGCACCTCTTTTAACCCACATATATATTTCCCAACTTAGGTTACATGGTGGCCACTTGGCAGCGCTGTGTGTTGTTTGTAGTCATTTGAACATCTGTGAAAATTACACACAGTTATGGCTTCCTACAGCAAGTGCAAGTGTCAGCGATGGTGTGAAGGGGAGACACAAGTCCATAACAATGCAGGAAAAGGTAGAAATGTGTATTACCATATACCCGTCCTCTGTTAGACTGCCAAAACTGATAATCTGGCACAGTGCTGGAACCAATAAAAACACGGAATAATCGTGGTGTACCTGTAATCCTATATACATTTTCAGGCATTCTGAAATAAAACACTTGACAGTGTCCAGCAGGTCCGTCATTATATAATATATACCTGTCCGGCTGCAGTAGTGATATATATATATTTTTTATATCATTATCATCCAGTCTATATTAGCACTGCAGCAGACGCAGAACGGTAGTCCACGGCTGTAACTACCTCTGTGTCGGCAGTCGCTCGTCCATCCATAATTGTATACCACCTACCTGTGGTGTTTTTTTTTTTCTATCTTCTTGATACTAGTAGCTTACTTTAGGAGTCTGCAGTGCTGACAGTGTCCAGCAGGTCCGTCATTATATAATATATACCTGTCCGGCTGCAGTAGTGATATATATATATTTTTTATATCATTATCATCCAGTCTATATTAGCAGCAGACGCAGTACGGTAGTCCACGGCTGTAGCTACCTCTGTGTCGGCAGTCGCTCGTCCATCCATAAGTATACTAGTATCCATCCATCTCCATTGTTTACCTGAGGTGCCTTTTAGTTGTGCCTATTAAAATATGGAGAACAAAAATGTTGAGGTTCCAAAAATAGGGAAAGATCAAGATCGACTTCCACCTCGTGCTGAAGCTGCTGCCACTAGTCATGGCCGAGACGATGAAATGCCAGCAACGTCGTCTGCCAAGGCCGATGCCCAATGTCATAGTACAGAGCATGTAAAATCCAAAACACCAAATATCAGTAAAAAAAGGACTCAAAAATCTAAAATAAAATTGTCGGAGGAGAAGCGTAAACTTGCCAATATGCCATTTACCACACGGAGTGGCAAGGAACGGCTGAGGCCCTGGCCTATGTTCATGGCTAGTGGTTCAGCTTCACATGAGGATGGAAGCACTCAGCCTCTCGCTAGAAAAATGAAAAGACTCAAGCTGGCAAAAGCACAGCAAAGAACTGTGCGTTCTTCGAAATCACAAATCCACAAGGAGAGTCCAATTGTGTCGTTTGCGATGCCTGACCTTCCCAACACTGGACGTGAAGAGCATGCGCCTTCCACCATTTGCACGCCCCCTGCAAGTGCTGGAAGGAGCACCCGCAGTCCAGTTCCTGATAGTCAGATTGAAGATGTCAGTGTTGAAGTACACCAGGATGAGGAGGATATGGGTGTTGCTGGCGCTGGGGAGGAAATTGACCAGGAGGATTCTGATGGTGAGGTGGTTTGTTTAAGTCAGGCACCCGGGGAGACACCGGTTGTCCGTGGGAGGAATAGGGCCATTGACATGCCTGGTGAAAATACCAAAAAAATCAGCTCTTCGGTGTGGAAGTATTTCAGCAGAAATGCGGACAACATTTGTCAAGCCGTGTGTTGCCTTTGTCAAGCTGTAATAAGTAGGGGTAAGGACGTTAACCACCTCGGAACATCCTCCCTTATACGTCACCTGCAGCGCATTCATCATAAGTCAGTGACAAGTTCAAAAACTTTGGGCGACAGCGGAAGCAGTCCACTGACCAGTAAATCCCTTCCTCTTGTAACCAAGCTCACGCAAACCACCCCACCAACTCCCTCAGTGTCAATTTCCTCCTTCCCCAGGAATGCCAATAGTCCTGCAGGCCATGTCACTGCCACTGGCAATTCTGACGAGTCGTCTCCTGCCTGGGATTCCTCCGATGCATCCTTGCGTGTAACGCCTACTGCTTCTGGTGCTGCTGTTGTTGCTGCTGGGAGTCGATGGTCATCCCAGAGGGGAAGTCGTACTCGTAAGACCACTTTTACTACTTCCACCAAGCAATTGACTGTCCAACAGTCCTTTGCGAGGAAGATGAAATATCACAGCAGTCATCCTGCTGCAAAGCGGATAACTGAGGCCTTGGCATCCTGGGCGGTGAGAAACGTGGTTCCGGTATCCATCATTACTGCAGAGGCAACTAGAGACTTGTTGGAGGTACTGTGTCCCCGGTACCAAATACCATCTAGGTTCCATTTCTCTAGGCAGGCGATACCGAAAATGTACACAGACCTCAGAAAAAGACTCACCAGTGTCCTAAAAAATGCAGTTGTACCCAATGTCCACTTAACCACGGACATGTGGACAAGTGGAGCAGGGCAGACTCAGGACTATATGACTGTGACAGCCCACTGGGTAGATGTATTGACTCCCGCCGCAAGAACAGCAGCGGCAGCACCAGTAGCAGCATCTCGCAAACGCCAACTCTTTCCTAGGCAGGCTACGCTTTGTATCACCGCTTTCCAGAATACGCACACAGCTGAAAACCTCTTACGGCAACTGAGGAAGATCATCGCAGAATGGCTTACCCCAATTGGACTCTCCTGTGGATTTGTGGCATCGGACAACGCCAGCAATATTGTGTGTGCATTAAATCTGGGCAAATTCCAGCACGTCCCATGTTTTGCACATACCTTGAATTTGGTGGTGCAGAATTATTTAAAAAAACGAGAGGGGCGTGCAAGAGATGCTGTCGGTGGCCAGAAGAATTGCGGGACACTTTCGGCGTACAGGCACCACGTACAGAAGACTGGAGCACCACCAAAAACGCCTGAACCTGCCCTGCCATCATCTGAAGCAAGAAGTGGTAACGAGGTGGAATTCAACCCTCTATATGCTTCAGAGGTTGGAGGAGCAGCAAAAGGCCATTCAAGCCTATACAACTGAGCATGATATAGGAGGTGGAATGCACCTGTCTCAAGCGCAGTGGAGAATGATTTCAACGTTGTGCAAGGTTCTGCAACCTTTTGAACTTGCCACACGTGAAGTCAGTTCAGACACTGCCAGCCTGAGTCAGGTCATTCCCCTCATCAGGCTTTTGTAGAAGAAGCTGGAGACATTGAAGGAGAAGCTAACACAGAGCGATTCCGCTAGGCATGTGGGACTTGTGGATGGAGCCCTTAATTCGCTTAACAAGGATTCACGGGTGGTCAATCTGTTGAAATCAGAGCACTACATTTTGGCCACCGTGCTCGATCCTAGATTTAAAACCTACCTTGGATCTCTCTTTCCGGCAGACACAAGTCTGCTGGGGTTCAAAGAACTGCTGGTGACTAAATTGTCAAGTCAAGCGGAACGCGACCTGTCAACATCTCCTCCTTCACATTCTCCCGCAACTGGGGATGCGAGGAAAAGGCTCAGAATTCCGAGCCCACCCGCTGGCGGTGATGCAGGGCAGTCTGGAGCGACTGCTGATGCTGACATCTGGTCCGGACTGAAGGACCTGACAACGATTACGGACATGTTGTCTACTGTCACTGCATATGATTCTCTCCCCATTGAAAGAATGGTGGAGGATTATATGAGTGACCGCATCCAAGTAGGCACGTCAGACAGTCCGTACTTATACTGGCAGGAAAAAGAGGCAATTTGGAGGCCCTTGCACAAACTGGCTTTATTCTACCTAAGTTGCCCTCCCACAAGTGTGTACTCCGAAAGAGTGTTTAGTGCCGCCGCTCACCTTGTCAGCAATCGGCGTACGAGGTTACATCCAGAAAATGTGGAGAAGATGATGTTCATTAAAATGAATTATAATCAATTCCTCCGTGGAGACATTCACCAGCAGCAATTGCCTCCACAAAGTACACAGGGAGCTGAGATGGTGGATTCCAGTGGGGACGAATTGATAATCTGTGAGGAGGGGGATGTACACGGTGATATATCGGAGGATGATGATGAGGTGGACATCTTGCCTCTGTAGAGCCAGTTTGTGCAAGGAGAGATTAATTGCTTCTTTTTTGGTGGGGGTCCAAACCAACCCGTCATTTCAGTCACAGTCGTGTGGCAGACCCTGTCACTGAAATGATGGGTTGGTTAAAGTGTGCATGTCCTGTTTATACAACATAAGGGTGGGTGGGAGGGCCCAAGGACAATTCCATCTTGCACCTCTTTTTTCTTTCATTTTATCTTTGCGTCATGTGCTGTTTGGGGGGTGTTTTTTGGAAGGGCCATCCTGCGTGACACTGCAGTGCCACTCCTAGATGGGCCAGGTGTTTGTGTCGGCCACTAGGGTCGCTTAGCTTACTCACACAGCTACCTCATTGTGCCTCTTTTTTTCTTTGTGTCATGTGCTGTTTGGGGAGTGTTTTTTGGAAGGGCCATCCTGCGTGACACTGCAGTGACACTCCTAGATGGGCCAGTTGTTTGTGTCGGCCACTAGGGTCGCTTAGCTTACTCACACAGCTACCTCATTGCGCCTCTTTTTTTCTTTACGTCATGTGCTGTTTGGGGAGTGTTTTTTGGAAGGGCCATCCTGCGTGACACTGCAGTGCCACTCCTAGATGGGCCAGGTGTTTGTGTCGGCCACCAGCGACCTCGGTGCAAATTTTAGGACTAAAAATAATATTGTGAGGTGTGAGGTATTCAGAATAGACTGAAAATGAGTGGAAATTATGGTTTTTGAGGTTAATAATACTTTGGGATCAAAATGACCCCCAAATGCTATGATTTAAGCTGTTTTTTAGGGTTTTTTGAAAAAAACACCCGAATCCAAAACACACCCGAATCCGACAAAAAAAATTCGGTGAGGTTTTGCCAAAACGCGTTCGAACCCAAAACACGGCCGCGGAACCGAACACAAAACCAAAACCCGAAAAATTTCCGGTGCTCATCACTAGTTTTGACAAAACTAAAACATAAAAATGAGGGTCCGTGCACATCTCTAGTGACAAGGAGAAGCAGTGGGTAACCAGAGAGTGGGTGAAAGGCAGTGGCAGTGGGTGAAGGGAGAGACACCATTTGTTCCTACTACATTTAATTTGCTATAGGAGCGAGAGATGCAGAGTCTAAGAGATGGGAGCAGGGAGCAAGATAGGGAGTCTGGGAGTGAGCGGTGGAGGAGATGAAAGAGGAATATGGGATAAGAGGTGCAAGGGATGAGAGAGGAAAGTAGGGGGTCAGAGGTGCAGGGGCTAAGAGAGGGAAGCAGGGAGTGAGAGTTGTAGAGGCTGAGAGATGGTAGAAAGGAGTAAAAGATGCAGGAGAGAAGAAGGAAGCACTTACATACATACATACATACGCATGCACTGCTCATGATCTACTTCTTCAGCACAATAGCTCACAGCTAGCTGCTTCTCCTTCTGCCAATCCACCACTGCAGAAGTAAGCCCTTCTCCACTAACCCGAACATTGCCAAGTTAAAATAAGGCAGTGTAGGTTACACTAGGTTTTTAAAAGTAATAAGCAGTTGACAAGAAAAATCTTCCTCCTGTTGAACTTTCACAAATTGTCATACCTCCCAATGAGAAGCAATCAATTTGCCAGTTGTCAGGATTCCGGCAGTCAGGATACCGATGCCGGAATCCCGACATCTGACAATGCCAACAGCCAGAATCCCGGCGCACAGGGGCTATTCCCACTTGTGGGTGTCCATGAAACCCATAGAGTGAGAATAGAACCTGTGGCTGGTGCAGCAAGCCATTGAGCCCACAGTGTGCCCACAAGTGGACTCTTAGCGCTCGCCTTGCTGCCAGCATTCTGGAAGGCAGGATGCTGCTGTCGGGATCTTGACAGCTGGCATCCCGCCCACCGGTAAATAGTATGTATTCTCTCCCAACTGTTCAAATTTTGGTGGGAGGCCCCCTTTCACCACCACAGTGATGTAAAACGAGGACATGGCTTGCTGGAATGACATTTCATGCAAGGCAACACTCACTAATTTTGGGTGCGCACCTTCGGTACATGCAGATGTCCCTCTTTCTTCAGACAGAAAGTTGGGAGGCATAAAAATGCTGCAGGTGCAGAGGCAGAACTCTGGGAGGCAACGGAGTCATCTGCCACCCGGCTCCTGCTCTGAAGGGGGGCTCTTCTCCTCCCATTCTGTGACACCATTGAAATAAGTTAATTGATGGCTGCCGCAATCTTTTCACTATATGAAGATACTTCTCTGACAATTACACATAACTTCATATAGTTACAATTCTCATGCTTCCTGTACTGGAGCAAATAGCTCCATCAGTAAAGTATCTGCTGTCAGTGGGTTCTAATCCTGGGTATGACTGCTAAGAAATGTGTGATTTAAAATAAAAGACAATGAAATGTATATAAATAAACTATATACAGGTTGAGTATCCCATATCCAAATATTCAGAAATACGGAATATTCCGAAATACAGACTTTTCTGAGTGAGATAGTGAAACCTTTGTTTTTTGATGGCTCAATGTACACAAACTTTGTTTAATACACAAAGTTATTAAAAATATGTATTAAATGACCTTCAGGCTGTGTGTATAAGGTGTATATGAAACATAAATGAATTGTGTGAATGTAGACACACTTTGTTTAATGCACAAAGTTATAAAAAAATATTGGCTAAAATGACCTTCAGGCTGTATGTATAAGGTGTATATGTAACATAAATGCATTCTATGCTTAGATTTAGGTCCCATCACCATGATCTCTTTATGGTATGCAATTATTCCAAAATACGTAAAAATCCGATATCCAAAATACCTCTGGTCCCAAGCATTTTGGATAAGGGATACTCAACCTGTATACAGTATATAAAAAAAATCAGAACACTCCATACACACACACACACATACATATATGCACACATACATACAGACACATATTTATCTAAATATAAGGGGGGGGGGCAACTGGTATGAATTTGCCTCTGGCCAATTGGGACGAACTTACGCCACTGTGCAGGTGCCATAAATAGTTTTCACACAAAAGCTTGCCCGCTTTCAACCTTTCTAAATCATATAAACTACTGTATATATACTGTAACATTGGACATAACACTATTTTTATTAATATTTAGCACCCAGCCAAGTACTGATAGCATTCTTTTGGCACTCCAGGTAAACACTTGGATAAACTGTATTACAGGAATGTGAACAAATTGATATTAATTAGTTAATAATATTCATCCTCATGACAGGACACTTGCATAATATAAGCCATACTATTATACGTAGTACCAGTTTCAGCAATGTTTCCATAGTAACCAAATAATTTTGAATTCTTTGCATGGCTTTGCTCTGTAAGTATGAATTTATATTTGTTATTTATAATAACAACATGAGCCAGGCAAGCAGTATTATAAATTATAAAAAATGATTTTCCTTATGCTTTTCTTTGAATATACAAGCACCTGCAATTGCTAATTTGCACCTCTGCATCATATTCCTCAAAGTATTAGTAAAAGTTTTTTATGGTTTTTATTTTGTTCTCTATGTAAGTCTGCAACAGACAGACTATGTTCTGAAAACTTGAAAATGTAAAAATCAAAAATGATTGAAAATTTATCAAGTTTTCCTAATGCCATGAAATGATGCTACTGTGCTTGGAGTCACATTCTGCAGCATAATGTCATGCATACAAGCACAGAAAGTTGTACAAATGGGCAGAATCATCCATGTACTGTAGACACTGTTCACAATATGAAGAAAGGCGCCTACACTGTCATTTCCAGCACTCCACAAGCATTTTTGCTAGCTCTTCATCATAGTGAACTGTCATATGTAAACTTTAATTGCCAGCTGATGGCACATACCTCCAAACACCACCATCTTCTCTGGACATGTGTGCCAGAATCTGGGCATCACATGTGCTGTGTTGTCATTCAGCAACGACTGCCAGGGACGCCAATCAGTAACATGTCATCGTGGGACATACAAAGAAATTAAAATGTGTCTATAAAAAAAAGAAACACAAATATTAAAACAACATGTTACATACACAGTACAAAGAACATATAAAACCAAAAGATAACAAATATGAAAAAACCAGCAACAAACGTGAAAATGTAGCATTGCTCACTAAAATATAAATAAACATTACTGTACTTCTATAAGTCAAGTGTGTATTTAGATCTATAATATATATGGATCTTCTAAAGTTAATGTTACCACCAGGGCCAGACTAAGCCTTGGGGGAGGGGACAGGGCTTATAAAACAGGGGCTCCCGGGGGAAAGGGGGTGTTAATTAGATTGTGCATCCCTCTCAACACAACCCATTCCAGGTGGGATAAAATGATCTGCTCCTGGACATTCCTCTTAATATATGATTGGCGTCAACTGTGTTTATCTATTTAATTGATAAGGAAGGTATTTGAACGCAAGTGATTGCAATCATAAATTAAGAGGGAAGTCATGTCGCAAGGTATGGATTGTGTACATTCAATTTAATCCAATAACATATATCAGATTTAAACTAATAGTTTAATAATACCTGGGTACTGTTTACAGCTCCAACCTAATTGAGAAACAACTATTTTATGAAGTTTTCTTGTAGTGGAACAAAGACAATTTAAACAACCTTAAAATACATATAGAAAATAAAATCTATAATCTATCTTGTCACATGCAAAAAAAGCAGCAGCCACTGTACTATTTATACGCTGGGACAGGACTCAGGACGAGGACGAGGACGAGGACGAGTGTGTGTGTGTGTGTGTGTGTGTGTGTGTGTGTGTGTGTGTGTGTGTGTGTGTGGCCTGTTCACATTCTGGCTGCCTGGTTCTGCAGCTGCACAATAGGGAGAGCTAATGATGTCAGTGTGCTTCAGCCGGGGGCGGACCCTGGCAGAGGGGTACAGTATCCCCTGTGCCGCTTAGTATTCCAACAGTTGGTAGTCTGTAATAACGCCATGGCTGCTAGAGGAAGGTATATTAATAAGGTATAATGTGGAGGTGAGGAATATCACAGATGTATGGATTTCTCCTGGAGCTCTCTGTTTTATACTTTCCAACCTTCTGTGAGGTAAGTAAAACACTTTCTATATACCTCAAAAACACTCAAATACCAATAAATTGATTTAATTGTTTTGCAAATTCAACGTTGTCTGTATTTTGTCATAGAAAAGAATCATAAAATTCTAATAAATGGAAAATATTCAAATATAACACCCCCTTCTGTGGGGATGTGGTCAGGATCCTGACATTGTGATCCTGAAGGTCAGAGTACCGATAGCAGGACCCCAACGGTCAGAATCCCGATGGTGTGTACAGGGGGTTAGGTTTGGGCACTAGGGGGGAGGGTTAGGCTGCGAGGGTGGGTGAGGTTAGGGTTAGGCTTCAGGCGTAGGGGTGGTGTTGCTAGGCTGCGGGAGGGGATGATTAGGGTTAGGCTGCAGGAGGGGCAGGGTTTAAATACTTAACAGGATCTGTGTGGATTTTGACTGTCTGGATGCTGCGGTCAGCATCCTGTACGTCAGATTTCTCACTCACAGGATTTTGTACCCAACCCCTTCAGTCAGCGGTGGATTGGCACACCGGGACACCGGACCAGATTCCGTTTGACTGGTCTGGATGTCCCTCAGTGGTCGCCGTCAACTCCCATGCTGCCGGCCGGCTGCCGTGAGCGGAGCTAAGCTCCGATCGCGACATCAACTCCAAGGTAACTGAAAGATGGCCAATGGAGGAGCTGCTGCGCATGTGCAGCCGCAGCAGCTCCCCCGTAAGCCTTTGTAGGGCCAGGCCATCAGTCAGCACTGATGGCTCTGCCTCCAGGACCGCCTCCAGCCACAAGCAGTTTCACTCCATGCAGCCTCAGCAGCAAGGCAAGGCTACACCACCATTATGTGCCAAATATATATATATATTTTATATATATATATATATATATATATATATTATACATATACATGTATGTATGTATATATGTATATGGTGTGTGTGTGTGTGTGTGTGTGTGTGTGTGTGTGTGTGTGTGTGTGTGTGTGTGTGTGTGTGTTGTGTGTATAATATATATATATATATATATATATATATATATATATACACAGATACAAATCAGCCGGCACTCAATTTCATGTCAAGCAGCTTGCCCCGGTGCCGTAGTCCAATACATACATATAAATCCAAACGTGGAAAGAAGGCACTCCAGAGGCACAATCAGATAGAAAAAGCTGTATTGAATGTGACGTTTCGGGGATAACCCCTTCCTCAAGACATAACCAACAAGTGTAATCAGTGAACTTACCCATATATGTACCCCTGAGCCGGCAGCATCATCCCCCGTCTCTCCCGCCGCTTCTCCCGTCTCCGGCCGCAACTGTGATGCACTTCCGGGCCGTAGCTCTGCCTGGTAGGCATGGCAACCCAGGCCGCTTGCGTTCCATCCCGGGAGGCTCATTGTGCAGTCCGGGCTCAAGAGCGCTGCTGGTGGTCGGAGGCTGATATTACCGCATGGCTCCATACAAAAATCTACAACCAAAACATATAAAAAAATACATAAAATCAAATGGCCGTGGAGCATCAATTATAGAACTTCAGGTCATTATTGTCCCATATAAAGTATAGTCGAGACAATAGTAAGCTAATCATACCATAATAGGCTAATCATACCATAGTGGCACCTAATCTCAAAACATATATTAAAGCTATAGGATCGCTACATAAGACTATTCCAGTTGATTTTATCATTGAGCCCATTAGGAAACATAGTATTGAGTCTAAAAATCCATCTTGATTCAGCCAGGAGTAGAGCTTTCTGGCGATCACCACCCCTTATGGACAGGGGAATATGGTCGATCATGAAATATTTCAACATGGACAAAGTGTGATGTGAGATGTAATCTCCGGGACAGGTTGGTCAGATCGGATATCTCCGTGTTAGGCAAAGAGATTATACCTAATGTATACTATAAACCTCCTGGATGCTATAGTTGTTTAAACTGTACCACCTGTAAGTATATGCAGCCTTGCAAGAAATTTTCTCATCCACACTGTGACAAATCATTTGATATCAGGCATGTCCTTACTTGTAGAACAGAATTTGTTGTTTATGTAATTTGTTGCCCCTGTGGGCTTTATTACGTTGGACAGACCTCGAGGCCATTTAGGGACAGAATGGCTCTACACCGTTCTGCTATTAGTCTAGCTGGTAGAAATTTAGATCAGCCCGTGGCACGCCACTTTAAATCTAAGGGTCACACTTTGTCCATGTTGAAATATTTCATGATCGACCATATTCCCCTGTCCATAAGGGGTGGTGATCGCCAGAAAGCTCTACTCCTGGCTGAATCAAGATGGATTTTTAGACTCAATACTATGTTTCCTAATGGGCTCAATGATAAAATCAACTGGAATAGTCTTATGTAGGGATCCTATAGCTTTAATATATGTTTTGAGATTAGGTGCCACTATGGTATGATTAGCCTATTATGGTATGATTAGCTTACTATTGTCTCGACTATACTTTATATGGGACAATAATGACCTGAAGTTCTATAATTGATGCTCCACGGCCATTTGATTTTATGTATTTTTTTATATGTTTTGGTTGTAGATTTTTGTATGGAGCCATGCGGTAATATCAGCCTCCGACCACCAGCAGCGCTCGAGCCCGGACTGCACAATGAGCCTCCCGGGATGGAACGCAAGCGGCCTGGGTTGCCATGCCTACCAGGCAGAGCTACAACCCGGAAGTGCATCACAGTTGCGGCCAGAGACGGGAGAAGCGGCGGGAGAGACGGGGGATGATGCTGCCGGCTCAGGGGTACATATATGGGTAAGTTCACTGATTACACTTGTTGGTTATGTCTTGAGGAAGGGGTTATCCCCGAAACGTCACATTCAATACAGCTTTTTCTATCTGATTGTGCCTCTGGAGTGCCTTCTTTCCACGTTTGGATTTATATATATATACATATATATAAAACAGTCCCAGGTCTGGCACTCCGTAATAATCAATGACCGCCGGTGCCCTCGCTATTTCAAATGTGTAGCAGCTCGGTGGTGCGGCACTCAGCAATTTTCCAGAGAAGGCCACACAAACACGGCACTGGAGACTATACGATAGCCAACATCACTTGTATTTCAGCAGTAAATGTTTCGGAGCATCCTCAGTACCATACAAGATCACTTTACAGAACATACAAATACCTTTAAATACCTGTGCATGTCCTCCGTGATCTCCGCTACTACACACCTGTTTCCGGCCACCGCACCACTGATCACTTCCTCTCCCGATCTCCCTGTCGCCATGACTACGCAATGCATGCGGAAGGGGTCTCAGGGCGCATCCGGCAGAGATATCCATGGTGTCCGCAGGTCAGTCGCGATCGGACCTATAGTAAACATAAGATACAACATAAAAAGATGAAAACAATATGACAAATTTACCAACGATATAACACATTTAACGTACACAATTAAAATGACAATCTAGGGAGACATCATATCTACCTAGGGTGTCTCCAAACTCAAGAGACAGCAAAACATTATTACAACCAAAAACAAACTACTAAACAGTGCCTCAAACAGCAATATTAATAATATAGATATTTATAATTAAAAATTTGTAATGAACGACTCCTGAGAGACTGCGCTTGCCGACAACACTATGTGGAGTGATAGGGCAGACAAAAGAAAGAAAAACGGCTGCACTGTATATCAGGAGTTAAGTAGAAAGAAAGAGCCAACGTGTAAATGTGTAACATTTATTAACAATGTTTCATAAATTAAAAAACATATTAAGATATTAAAATTGAAAAACACACCTAAATAGTCTCAGGTTATTACTTTGACTGTTTTGACATATGCTTAATAACAGCTGTGGTGGGTATAAGTTATCAATGTCCGTACTCAACAGATTGCTGTTAATAGCTGAGATGGAGAAAAATAACGTGCAGAGGGTGCAGTTCCAAATGATTAGCAGCTCAAAGTCACCAAATTGAATAGTTATGCAGGTATTTTACCTCTCTGGTGGGCTGGTTAATTAGCCAAGCGTCCTCGGCCAAATATCCTGCGGTGCCCACAAACACTGTGCAGCGGAGAGGAAACACATTAGCCGCCGGATAACTGTCGCTGACCGGAGCGGTATGGTAAAAAGCGGCTGCCTGCAATGGTGAGATGATCGAGTGGTGTTTATGGCTGGATCAATTCGGGTTGCACCTGATGTTCACCTGAGCAAGGTGTGCAGAGAGGCGGGATGCTGACGCGTTTCGTCACGCTCCACGTGACTTTATCGAAGGTGGCTTTATCGAAAGTCAATTTGGTGACTTTGAGCTGCTAATCATTTGGAACTGCACCCTCTGCACTTTATTCTTCTCCATCTCAGCTATTAACAGCAATCTGTGGAGTACGGACATTGATAACTTATACCCACCACAGCTGTTATTAAGTATATGTCAATACAGTCAAAGTAATAACCTGAGACTATTTAGGTGTGTTTTTCAATTTTAATGTTTTTTAATTTATGAAACATTGTTAATAAATGTTACACATTTACATGCTGGCTCTCTCTTTCTACTTAACTCCTGATATACAGCGCAGCCATTTTTCAAACATTATTACAAGACTGGAACACACCTGCGGACCCATTCCCAGGGGTACTCAGAATCCACCCCAATGTGGGTCACCATCATCTAGACATTACTTCCTAATATCATCTCCACCCTGATGCTAAATTAAAAACAAAATATCTCCCCAAACACTAACATTGCTACTTCAGTTGCTTATTGAGTGTGGATCTTTCAAGCCTTTATTGTGCATTCCAGTTAATTTTAATCGTTCAATCCTAGTGGAGCAAAAGTGTTTAATCTCATGAGCCACCTGGATTCTTTCTCTAGCAACATCTTTGCTCTATCACCCCCTGTTAAAGTAAGGGGCACATGATCTATGCAGAAATATTTTAAAGCACCCAGCGTATGGCTAGCTGCTTTAACGTGGCGTGCCACAGGTTGGTCCACCTACTTCCCCTCAAGGGTTAGTTTAATGGGCAATCTGTGGGCTGCATTCTTTCACTGAATTTACGTGTGGTATGTCCAATATATATATATATATATATATATAACCTTTATCACGCGCTTTAAATTGAAGCAGCACCTCACAGTAGAACCCCCGCCAGCAGGAACAATCGATGTGTAGAGAAGAAAAGAACCGGAGGGCGCTAAGTGCATATAATTGTCCAAGTACAGTCCATGAAGACAAATGACACTCCTTCTGTAAATAAACCCTCTCACCAAAAATATGAACACCCAAAAAAACAGATGGCCAATGGCCTAGAATTAATAATTATTAATTGTATTAATTCTAGGAGTGTCATTTGGCTGAATTGAAAACAAATCCCTGTCTACATTTCAAATTGAATATCGAATTGAGTCCGTTATAGAACCTAATGTGGAGTATTTACTCTTCATGGACTGTACTTGGACAATTATATGCACTTAGCGCCCTCCGGTTATTTTCTTCTCTCTCTCTCTCTATATATATATATATATATATATATATATATATATATATATATATATATATATATATATATATATATATATATATATATATATATATAAAAAAGAAGAAGCAGGGTACGACACTCACACAATCCTTATGGCAAATCCGCACCAATGGAATATACTGCAAACATTCGGCGGCACTCACGGACATAAATCACTCACCAGACAGGTATTGTCTGGTGACTGATTTATATCCGTGAGTGCCGCCAAATGTTTGCAGTATGTATATATATATATATATATATATATATATATATATATATTTATTTATTTATTTATTTTTTAGGCTATTTGTTATTGGCAGCACTCACCAGCCTTACACTGCTCTATATATATGTGTGTATAACGTGCTTTACCTGGTGCAATGTGTATAACATGCTCTACCTGGCGCAAAGTGTATAACATGCTCTACATGGTGCAATGTGTATAATGTGCTTTACCTGGTACAAAGTGTATAACATGCTCTACATGGTGCAATGTGTATAATGTGCTCTACCTGGCGCAAAGTGTATAACATGCTCTACATGGTGCAATGTGTATAACGTGCTCTACCTGGCGCAAAGTGTATAACATGCTCTACATGGTGCAATGTGTATAATGTGCTTTACCTGGTGCAATGTGTATAATGTGCTCTGCCTGGTGCAAAGTGTATAACATGCTCTACATGGTGCAATGTGTATAATGTGCTCTACCTGGCGCAAAGTGTATAACATGCTCTACATGGTGCAATGTGTATAATGTGCTTTACCTGGTGCAATGTGTATAATGTGCTCTGCCTGGTGCAAAGTGTATAATGTGATCTACCTGTTGCAATATGTATAATGTGCTTTACCTGGTGCAATGTGTAAAATGTGCTCTGCCTGGCGCAAAGTGTATAATGTGCTCTGCCTGGCGCAAAGTGTATACCGTGCTCTATCTGGTGTAATATGTATAATGTGCTCTACCTGGTGCAGTGTGTATAGGAAGTTCTACCTGGTGCAATGTGTATAAACGGCACTACTGTGTGGTGTAATGTGAATTGCCACTATTATGTGGCCACGCCCCATCCCCACTAAGCCACAGCCCTAAAATTTAGCAGCACGTCTGCGGCACGCACTTTCTGTGCCTGCATATCAGCAAGCCTTCTGAGCAGCAATCCCTCCCATTTGACAGACTGCACCCCCTCAACAGACCCCCCACCCCTATTAGGGCTGCTTCCATAAATTTCCCGAGCTGGTTTTAAATCCCAATCTGCCCCTGCCTTCAGTGATATGCAGAGTAGGGTGTATACATGTATGTAGAAGGATTTAGGTTCTTCTCAATTCACGGCTTTCTATTTTGGGGGTGTTCTAGAAATGCACCAGGGGGAGGTTTAGGAAACTCACTACCCAATAATAACATGCTATGCCACACTGGGACTGCAGCGATTGCCCTTCTGTGACTTTATGCAAATAGGCTACAAAGCGCTGGTGTACATCCGTGTGTGCAAGGACTGAGACACCCACTGTCAGCGTCTGCAGATGCTGAAATACTGATTGGTGTATCTTTAAATGCACCATCGGTCGCACCATCACAACTTGCACCAGCACTATGGCAGCTGCAGCTTCTCCATCTGGGTATGGTCTTATATGTGAACGGTTGAACGTTTGTGGCTTACTACTCCCACTTTGTTGTCAATTTCCCGATCACAATTTTGCAGTTCGCTCCTAAGCATGAAAGGGTTATCGGAGAAGCCTCTCTTACCTACTCAATTGTTACCCGAGGCGCAATTTTGTTGTACATAATATATTTCTTTTTAAAGAGATTGGATTAACTGTTAACCAAAATTTAAAGGTTATTAATACACACAAATCTCAAGGCAAAACATATATTACTCTGTCACACTTAGTTTAAACACCAAGCTTTTACACTGGTGATGGATTAAATAAGCATTTACAAATACAGTTGATGCAACTTTGTTACAGTATAAATGTCCAATAAAATATACATGTAATAAACTATCTAGGTTTGTGATTTCACTTACTTCCTACTGCCTTATACTCTATTAAATACATGTTACATTAAAGAACTGAAGATATTACCGGAAAAACACATTTGCAGAAACAATATGATTAACATTAGATATCCCCACTCAGTCTAATCGGACTGGTTCTTATTGTTGCACTAGTTGCAGGGTCGTGTTAGGGTGTTCTTCACCCCCCTGGTATAAATATGTGTCCTCCCATACTTTACAAAGGGACAGCGCGAGCCTTTGGCATGCACCGAAAAAGGGATCTGGTCTCATAAGGAAGAGGCGTGGCCACAAAATAGCATCCCTATTTCAAATTACGTCACACAGTAGCACAATCTTATTCACATTACACCACATGTAGTAGTGCTGCTTATACACATAATGCCCCCAGTAGTAGCGCCGCATATACATGATGCTCCCAGTAGTAGTGGTGCTTATACATAATGCTCCCAGTAGAGGCACTGCTTATACACATAATGCATCAGATGAAGGATCCCATGTGATCCGAAACGCGTTAAGTGTGGTTGTGGATTACCCATTCTTGTGGACACTTGGGGAAGTTTCATAGCATCTCGAGGACTCGGCGACTTCAAATTCCGGTATTGAGGCCGTCGTTACCACTTGAAAGTCATCTGTGGATGTCCGTGAGCTTCTGTGCTGTGTTCCTGTGTGCCATTGGGTTTTTTCTATGTGATTTTAACTATTTGTTCCTGTAAGTGCGATTTGTATTAAAACATCAGCTTTGTTTTTACCACTGCACTATTATCGTTTCCCTTTTTGTGGCTCCTCCACCTCTGCTACCAAGCACCGGTGTGGAACACATTTATTTTTACAGATCCATTGCTATTTGGATTTGAACGAACTTTCAAGCCTATCTCTGTGAGCAACTCTGGAAAAAGGAGTCGGATTGCTAAATTAAGCTCAGTATATTTTTTTGTAACTCTGTCTTCATACGGTGAAGGGTATATATGCGCGGGTCTTGAACACACTATCTTTCCATTGTTTGTACCTTTAGAGTATTGGGTGATTACTCTTTTGTTGTGTTCTTCTGCTGCAGAATATTGTTTGTTAACAGCGCACTATCATAACAACAAAATATTTCTATATATACACATAATGCACCCAGAAGTGGCGCTGCTTATACATAATGCTCCCAGTAGTAGCGCCACTTATACATAATGCTCCCAGTAGTGGCACTGCTTATACACATAATGCACCCAGAAGTGGCACCGCTTATACACATAATGCTCCCAGTAGTGGCGACGCTTATACATAATGCCCCCAGTAGTGGCACTGCTTATACAAAAAGTTCCCAGTAGTGGTGCTGCTTATACACATGACACCCCCAGTAGCGGTGTCACTTATACACATGATGACCTCTGTAGCAGCGATGCTTATAAACATGATGCCCCGGTAGCTGTGATGCTTAAACCCATGACACCATGCGTCAGCGACACTTATACACGAAGCCCCCTGGAGCAGTGATGCTGTAGCAGTAGTGCTTATACACATAATGCCCCTTGTTGCAGTGATGCCTATACACATAACACCCCTTGTATCAGTGACACTTATACACATTGTGTCCAGTTTACAGCTTTTTAGGAGTTTCTCGCAGTACAGTAAGAGCCACAGTAGTCAAACTTTCCTGTATCAACAAATGTATTTGCCTAAATTATATCCTGTGACTTGTCATTCCACCATTGTATTTTCTCACCAGAGAAAGCATTACATGCTGATTAAACAAACACTTAGTGCACATTTACCTGCCTTGGCCCTTGTGGACTGATACACGGAAACCCCACTTGAAAGTCAGCTAAAGGTAAATTAGCAATGGTTACTTATCTGTACCTGTGCAGGTGCCAGGACTTGATCTTGATTCCTCCTCTGACACTGCTGACTTGCATAATATACCTCCACCGACGTGTAGGCTAACCTCCTCCACTCAGCTCCAAACTGTGACTTTCCCAGTAGGCTCCGTTCACAGCTGTCCTTGTTTTGATAATCTCTCTACATTGTCAGCACTAGGGTAATGTTTTCAGGAGTAAATTACACTACCAGCATATTTCCAGGTTGTGGGAGGAACCTGTAGGAAACCCACACAAGCAAAAGTACAATATACAAACTCCACACAGTTTGGGTCGTTGTTGGAATTTAATCCAGGACCTCAGTGCTGTGAGGCAGTAATGCTAGCGATGACATGAACCGTGTTGTCAATGATTGGGTGACTTTGTTCCCCCTAATCAAGGAGTTATTCAATATTATATGTAGACATTTTTGCCATTAATAGATATATTTACCTGATATTTGAGCTATCAATATTTATCTTTATATGCAAATTTTGGGGTAAATTTTGGAGTTTCCACTGGCATTTGGAATTTTGATAGATAAGATCCACCAATCACAAGTGGAGTTGCATTAGTGCAATTTTACTCTTCTGGGCTGTATTTTTGAGAGTATTATCTAAATAGCAATCCACTTTTGTGGATACAAAAGAAAAACAAATTTTTGACAACATTTGTACCAGTCTAAGTCTGTATATTTTTAGCACAATAAAAATATGACATTTTGGTCTGTAGTTTGATTAGAACATTTCAGCTCTTACTCCAAAGTCAGTGGCCCCATTTCCTGCAGGGCTGTGAGTAACACATCTAAAGAAGGGCACACACTATACTAGTATCTATCAGATCAGCTGAGAGTTGTATTTGTACAATCTGATCACACGATTGGGTCTTCAGGCATGCTTAAAAGATGACAAATATGATCACAGTATTGTGGACATTTTACAATGTGTACAAATCTGGCTACATATCTTCCAATAGTGAGCATGCATATGTACAGTAGATCTTAGTTCTTTCCAATACATTCAGATAGATAAATAGTGAGGACTGGAAAGAACAATTGTGTAGTGTGTACGTACGATGTCAGATGTTTCCACACAAAGAAAAATCAGTTACATTACAGGCATAATTCAGACCTGATCGCAGCAGCAAAATTGTTCTCTAATGGGCAAAACCATGGGGGTCATTCCGAGTTGTTCGCTCGTTATTTTTTTCTCGCAACGGAGCGATTAGTCGCTAATGCGCATGCGCAATGTCGCAGTGCGACTGCACCAAGTAAATTTGCTATGCAGTTAGGTTTTTTACTCACGGCATTATGAGGTTTTTTCTTCGTTCTGGTGATCGGAGTGTGATTGACAGGAAGTGGGTGTTTCTGGGCGGAAACTGGCCGTTTTATGGGAGTGTGTGAAAAAACGCTACCGTTTCTGGGAAAAACGCGGGAGTGGCTGGAGAAACGGAGGAGTGTCTGGGCGAACGATGGGTGTGTTTGTGACGTCAAACCAGGAACGACAAGCACTGAACTGATCGCAGATGCCGAGTAAGTCTGAAGCTACTCAGAAACTGCTAAGAAGTGTCTATTCGCAATTCTGCTAATCTTTCGTTCGCAATTTTGATAAGCTAAGATTCACTCCCAGTAGGCGGCGGCTTAGCGTGTGCAAAGCTGCTAAAAGCAGCTTGCGAGCGAACAACTCGGAATGACCCCCCATGTGCACTGCAGGTAAGGTAGATATAACGTGCAGAGAGAATTAGATTTGCTGTGATCAGGTCTGAATCTTATAAGCAAGCATTATAGTGTGTACCCAACTTAAAATCTAAATCTCACTGAAATGCAATCAATAACATTTACACTCACAATAAAGGAGGTCAAAATGTGACAATAAGGTTGGTTTTCAAACAAGATCTACATAGTCCTTTGTAAACTGTATGGTTGCTGTCAGGACATTAGGCAACATTTGCAGGTTTGTTCTTTTATTTCAAAATGTGTATTAGCATGGGATAGGAAGGACCTTTGCAAAAAGAGTAAGCTTGCTTTACTATAAATAGTCTAATGGTTGTTGTAGTGGGGACAAATACACAATCAAGGAATTATACTGAATGATGCAGATATAAGTAATAGTAAAATGAAATGATGTATTGTTTCTGAGTACTGTGAAGCGATCAGTAGGTAGAGCACACGGAAGAAAATATGTCAATGAAGCAATTTGAATGAAATAGCTCAGATCTGAATAAGGCGTGAGGAGGCAGCTGACTTTTATTCTACTCATGTATTTCATCTCTTGGTGAATGAATGCAATTTATGTTTAATGGTGATGTACAATGCAAAACAGTGTCTAACTGGTTTATTCCTTTTGGTTGCATTTTAAAACTTAATATGCAAAATGACATTAATCTGCTTCTGGAAAATAGAGTAGGATTAACTTATATAGAAAAGAATTGGAATCATGTAACCAGTAAATGAAATAAGGAATAAAGCATGTCTGTGGAGATGTATTCTGCTCATCAGAGTTTCTGCTTTCTCCCAGTATAGTATAACACAAAACTTAATATCCACCAGCAGTTATTGGGTAAGGAAGAATATTAATGTACAGACAAATGTCTTCGATTTCCTCAGGTCTCTGATTTTTAAAACAATCTTGATCACTATCATAGGCGTGCGCAGGGGGGGTGCCTGGTGCGCACAGGCACCCCCTAATGTCTGGCACCCCGATCTCACATGCCTGATGCAGCGATCGCCGAGCAGGCTGATTACTGTCCCCTCTGTGTTGCACCCTGTCAGGACTGCATTACTGACCAGACACCTGGGTTAATCAAGGGTGCCACTGCCACCGGCTTTCAAACTCCCGGCTCCACCTCCATGTACAAAAACAGCGTGATGTAACGTGATGACATCATGCTGCTCGCACACACCCACCCACCACATGCCCACCTCTCTCCTTCCATTCTATGCCAACGCCAGCCACTGATGAGCAGCTTGCAGCCAGCGTTTAATACTGGCAGGTGGTCGGCAGCAGCATTGACACGTCACTCTTTTTTCCAGGAGCAGCAGTACTAGTCTGTGACTGTCAGTGTCAGTGACTGACTTGTAAGTAAGCTGTTGCAGATTGCAGGGGAAAGTGAGGGGGAGCCAGACCAGGCTGAGGAGGAGCAGTGTAATTGCAGTGAGTGCCATCATGGGTGTTTGGTGCACACCACAACAACTGACAATGTATCTGCTTTATTAGGATTGGTACAAGGGTGGATATTTTATATTGCGTTGACCATCAATAGATGGTGCTAGACACGCACCTCCAACAGTGCACCCCCTAATAAAATGTGCTGCGCACACCTATGATCACTATCATATTTTAAATGTAGCTACAGCTAACAAATTGTTTGGATATTTAACTGTTGCCAGTATTCTTCCCCCATATATAAATATTCTTATTTAGAAACTGCAAGCATAATGAGAAATGTTTCTTAACCAAGTTATTGATCAATGCATAAAACTCAGCCAGGAGATGACCAATCGAATATGAACTATTCATCACCTAGGGTTGAGTTGGGGCAGTGGACACTTAATTACTGTAGCAGTTCAGCATTGCTCCCAAAAGCAGCTGTCCCGGCAATCAGTAACACTGCTACTTCAGTATCAGTGATACTTACCGCTACAGAGCCAGCCCTGTGGCACGCATACATGGTTCCAGGAAACTCACTGCGGAGGAGCCATCTGCTTTGCTTGGATCCCTCTTTGGGGGTAATTCTGATTTGATCGCAGCAGCAAGTTTGTTAGCAATTGGGCAAAACCATGTGCACTGTAGGGGGTGCAGATGTAACATGTGCAGAGAGTGTTAGAGTTGGGTGGGTTATTTTGTTTCTGTGCAGGGTAAATACTGGCTGCTTTATTTTTACATTGCAATTTAGATTTCAGTTTGAATACACCACACCCAAATCTAACTCTCTCTGCACATGCTATATCTGTCCCCCCTGCCAGGGCCGGTGCAAGGTTTCTCGGCACCCTAGGCAAAATTTCTGCCTACACCCCCCCCCCCCCCCCCCCCCCCCGTCCTCCCGACCCTCCCCTTCCCCTGTTGCTTGGACAGTGGAGTGATCACGTTATCTAGAGGCTGTGTTAACGGTATGTTGATCCTCCTGAAGCAGCCAAATAACAGCAAAAGAAAACCTGACAAATATTATATTAAATGCACACAAGTTAAAAAGCATCCAGCCCCACATCCATATATAGTATAATACCACAGTCTGTAGTTTTATACAGTATTATAGATAGGCATCAGGGTTGTAACTAGAACTTTGTGGCAGTGACGTGCGGTGAGGTCATTGGCTATATATATATATATATATATATATAGTGAAGGGATAAGGGTACCGGCGACTGATGTTGTGTAAATATGCAAATGCTTACTGTTAAAAGCTTATGATTCATGAGCCAAAAAATATATAAAATTGAACAAACAGATTTAATGGTACATACAGATAAAAAGGCATAAAAGGTCGTAAAAAATCCGAATCAGGTAAAAAGGTAACAAGATATAAAACTTAGCTTTAAAATAGGCAAGGGGGTCACTGCAGGGAACCCAACGCGTTTCGTCACATCAGACTTCTTCAAAGGACCCTTTGAAGAAGTCTGATGTGACGAAACGCGTTGGATTCCCTGCAGTGACCCCCTTGCCTATTTTAAAGCTAAGTTTTATATCTTGTTACCTTTTTACCTGATTCGGATTTTTTACGACCTTTTATGCCTTTTTATCTGTATGTACCATTAAATCTGTTTGTTCAATTTTATATATTTTTTGGCTCATGAATCATAAGCTTTTAACAGTAAGCATTTGCATATTTACACAACATCAGTCGCCGGTACCCTTATCCCTTCACTATATCTTTTCCTTTGGCAACACCGTACTAGTGTTGCACTCTTAAGGGTTGGCTGACACCTCTAACAAGGTTTTTTGTGTGTTTTTATTAAGCTTTTATACTGTTTTTATAGATCTTAAATTAGTACTGAGATTATACACCACAAGTGGCGCTGTATCACCCTTTGCAATATATATATATATATAGTGTTCATTCTAGCACCCTGCACCTTTCAAATACTGTGCAGTTCCTCTTTCCTGCCCGGGGTGTCGCTCTCTGATGTGGTGCTTCTCCGCACACTCTGATCTGTTACTCAGTGCTGTGATACAGACCTGTGTGTGCTGAGAAACACCAGAGCAGAGAGTGACACCCCAGGCAGGAAAGGGGAACTGCATGGATTTTGAAAGGTGCAGGGTGCTAGAATGAATACTATATATATATATATATACACACACACACACACACACATACATATACAGTGGTCGAAGTAGACATTTTGAAGTGGGGGTATGGAAAAGTGAAGGTTGCAATTATGCGCGCGCCTCCGGGAGAGGGGGTGTGGCCACTCAAATGGGGACGTGTCCTTCAGTGTATTAGGACCCCTTATACTATCTAGAAATTCTTATACTATCTAGAAATTCACATTACAGCACACGGAATGAGCCGAAATTCACACTACAGCACACCGTATGAGCCAAAATTCACACTACAGCACATGGTATGAGCCAAAATTCATATTTTACCACACAGTATGAGCCAAAATTCACATTACAGCACACCGTATGAGCCGAAATTCATATTACAGCACACCGTATGAGCCGAAATTCACATTACAGCACACCGTATGATCCGAAATTCATATTTTACCACACAGTATGAGCCGAAATTCACATTACAGCACACGGTATGAGCCGAAATTCACATTACAGCGCACGGTATGAGCCGAAATTCACATTATAGCACACGGTATGAGCCGAAATTCACATTACAGCACACGGTATGAGCCGAAATTCACATTACAGCACACAGTATGAGCCAAAATTCATATTTTACTACACAGTATGAGCCGAAATTCACATTACAGCACACGGTATGAGCCGAAATTCACGTTACAGAACACGCTATGACCCAAAATTTCAGATTTTACCACACTGTATGAGCCGAAATTCACATTATAGCACACGGTATGACCCGAAATTCACATTACAGCATACTGTATGAGCCAAAATTCTGATTTTACCATATGGTATGAGACGAAATTCACATTATAGCAAACGGTATGACCCACAATTCAGGGACAGGAGAGAGAGTGACAGCAAGGACTGAGAGAGTGACAGCAGGGACTGAGAGCGTGACAGCAGGGACATAGGGTAACATTACCTGATATGTGCAGCGGAGGTGCGGAAGGGACTGTGGTTGTTGGTGGCGTATGAGCCCATGGTCTGCGGGGGATGCGGCGGTACTAAGCTGTCCTTCTTCGCTGCGGCGTTGATGTCCCTCTGACCACCGCCAGTTGTGGTCTGCGGTGGTCAGCTTTCAATGGCGGTGCAGCGTGCAGAAGTGAGCGCTGGTCAGCGGTGGGAGGCGGGCAGCTGTGATATAAATATATAATTTATTTACATTTATTTTATTTATTTTTCCCTGTCCCTGCGTCCAAGTGATCTGGGGGTGTGCTGCAGTCCAAGTGATCTTGCCCTGATCACTTGGCCTGCAGCTCACCCCCAGATCACTTGGACTGCAGCTCACCCCCAGATCACAAGGCGGGGAGCTGCAGTCCAAGTGATCTGGGGGTGAGCTGCCCAGACACTTGCCACCAAGCACAACTCCCCCACCCCTCGCCTTAGTGGTCCTGGTTCCTCAGTCCCGGAGAAAGCAGATGCTGCCGGAGATGCTGAGGGCACGGAAATAGAGGTAACAGCGCTGCCTGTTGTCTCCGGAGCTGCCGCTGCTGTAGGCAACTCCAACATCGGGAGGTGCGGGGCGGCAGGGAGGGAGGGGATAGGGAGACGTGGAGTGGGAGGGAGGGGATAGGGAGACGCAGGGCGGCAGGGAGGGAGGGGATAGGGAGACGTGGGGTGGGAGGGAGGGGATAGGGAGACGCGGGGTGGAAGGGAGGGGATAGGGAGATGCGGGGTGGGAGGGAGGAGATAGGGAGGCGCGGGGCGGCAGGGAGGGAGGGGATAGCGAGACGTGGGGCGGCAGGGAGGGGATAGTGAGACGCTGGGTGCGAGGGAGGGGATAGGGAGACGCGGGGCGGCAGGAAGTGAGGGGATAGGGAGGCGCGGGGCAGCAGGGAGGGAGGCGCGGGGAGGGAGGGGATAGCGAGACGCGGGGCGGCAGTGAGGGGACAGTGAGACGCGGGTGGGAGGGAGAGGATAGGGAGACGCGGGGCGGCAGGGAGGGAGGGGATAGGGAGACGTGGGGTGGGAGGGAGGGGATAGGGAGACGTGGGGTGGGAGGGAGGGGATAGGGAGACGTGGGGTGGGAGGGAGGGGATAGGGAGACGTGGGGTGGGAGGGAGGGGATAGGGAGACGCGGGGCGGCAGTGAGGGGATAGTGAGACGCAGGTGGGAGGGAGAGGATAGGGAGACGCGGGGCGGCAGGGAGGGAGGGGATAGGGAGACGTGGGGTGGGAGGGAGGGGATAGGGAGACGCGGGGTGGAAGGGAGGGGATAGGGAGATGCGGGGTGGGAGGGAGGAGATAGGGAGGCGCGGGGCGGCAGGGAGGGAGGGGATAGCGAGACGCGGGGTGGCAGTGAGGGGATAGTGAGACGCGGGGTGGGAGGGAGGGGATAGGGAGACGTGGGGTGGGAGGGAGGGGATAGCGAGACGCGGGGTGGCAGTGAGGGGATAGTGAGACGCGGGGTGGGAGGGAGGGGATAGGGAGACGTGGGGTGGGAGGGAGGGGATAGCGAGACGCGGGGCGGCAGTGAGGGGATAGTGAGACGCGGGGTGGGAGGGAGGGGATAGGGAGACGTGGGGTGGGAGGGAGAGGATAGGGAGACGCGGGGCGGCAGGGAGGGAGGGGATAGGGAGACGTGGGGTGGGAGGGAGGGGATAGGGAGACGCGGGGTGGAAGGGAGGGGATAGGGAGATGCGGGGTGGGAGGGAGGGGATAGGGAGATGCGGGGTGGGAGGGAGGAGATAGGGAGGCGCGGGGCGGCAGGGAGGGAGGGGATAGCGAGACGCGGGGCGGCAGTTAGGGGATAGTGAGACGCTGGGTGGGAGAGAGAGGATAGGGAGACGCGGGGCGGCAGGGAGGGGATAGGGAGGCGCGGGGCGGCGGGGAGGGAGGGGATAGAGAGACTTCTCTTGTCTTTCAGATGTTCCAATTAAATATATTTTACACAAAAAAAAATATATTTTGATAAGTAAGCCCAGACCAGGGGCGGCCGCGGCGAGGGACTAGCCTGCCACAGCCGTCAGTCACCTCACCTACGCCAGTGTGATTTCCCTGCGGCTGCTCCATGTCTCTAACAGAAATAGACGGAGCCGCGCGTATGAGAGAGCAGGTCAGGAGACGGGCGCCACACAAGCGCTGACGTTCGTGCTGACGGCGCCTAGCAGGATGCGTGTTAGGCTGTCAGTGTGGGCGGCGCCCGTCTCCTGACCTGCTCTCTCATACGCGCGGCTCCGTCTATTTCTGTTTAGACATGGAGCAGCCGCAGGCCCGCAGGGAAAGCAATACACTGGGCTGGTGAGGTGACTGACGGCTGTGGCAGGCTAGACCCTCGCCGCGGCCGCCCCTGGTCTGGGCTTACTTATCAAAATATATATTTTTTTTGGTAAAATATATTTAATTGGAGCCTGCCGCCCTCCAGTGGCCAGCGCCCATAGGCAGCTGCCTAAAGCTGCCTAATGGTAGCGCCGGCCCTGCCCCCTGCAGTGCACATGGTTTTGCCCAACTGCTAACAAATTTGCTGCTGCGATCAACTCAGAATTAGGCCCTTTGTAACCCAGGAGGTCCTTCACATAGAAGGAGCAGGACTCCGGGAATCAGCCAATCTATAGATTAGGCAGCATTTCTACATGTGTAACTGGCCCAATAGTGATGATGAACTTCCCTGTCTCTCTCCGTAAATCATTGCCTAGTTAGATGAAACAATTGCTGGAGTGGGGGGAGGGATTATGCAATATTAAAAAAAAAATTAAAAATAAAACACAGATCTGTTATCATTATTAGAGATGAGCGGGTTCGGTTCCTTGGGATCCGAACCCCCCCGAACTTCACCTTTACATGGTCCGAGGCAGCCTCGGATCCTACCGCCTTGCTCGGTTAACCAGAACGCGCCCGAACGTCATCATCCCGCTGTCGGATTCTCGCGAGATTCATATTCTATATAAGGAGCCGCGCGTCGCCGCCATTTTCACTCGTGCTTTGGAGATTGAAAGGAGAGGATATGGCTGCGTTCCCTCCCTGAAAAGCTCCGTAATCTGTGCTCAGTGTGCTGCAAATATCTGTGCTCAGTGTGCTGCAAATAATCTGTGCTCAGTGTGCTAAAAATATCTACGTTCTCTGCCTGAAAACGCTCCATATCTGTGCTCAGTGTGCTGCAAATATCTGATCAGTGTGCTGCATTGTGGTGATTGGGGACCACCAGTATATAATAATTATAGTAGTACAGTACCAGTGCCGTTTCTAGCGGCGGGCGAGCCGTGCAACCGCACGGGGAGCCCGCCGCGGCACTTTGTTACTCCTTCTCGCCTCTCCCGAGCGCTCCTGCTCGGGAGGCGGAGTTTCGCGGAATGACGCGAAACACCGCCTCCCGAGCAGGAGCGCTCGGGAGAGGCGAAAAGGAGATAAGCATGAAGGAGGAGGCGGCCGGCGCGAGGGACGTGAGGCGGCGGGACCGAAGAGCGGGAAGACGTAAGTATTCTCTCTCTCTATCTCTCCCCCCCCCCCCTTCCTTCCCCTCAACTTGAAACCTGCCTGCCGCTGCCGCACTGTGTAAAATGGGGACACCTGCCTATGGGGTACCTGCCTGCCGCACTGTGTAAAATGGGGGCACCTGCCTGCGTACTGTGTATTATGGGGGCACCTGCCTGCGTACTGTGTAATGTGGGGGCATCTGCCTGCCGTGCTGTGTAAAATGGGGATATCTGCCTGCCGTGCTGTGTAAAATGGGGATATCTGCCTGCCGTGCTGTGTAAAATGGGGATATCTGCCTGCCGTGCTGTGTAAAATGGGGATATCTGCCTGCCGTGCTGTGTAAAATGGGGATATCTGCCTGCCGTGCTGTGTAAAATGGGGATACCTGCCTGCCGCACTGTGTAAAATGGGGATACCTGCCTGCCGCACTGTGTAAAATGGGGACACCTGCCTGCGTACTGTGTAAAATGGGGATACCTGCCTACCGTACTGTGTAAAATGGGGATACCTGCCTTCCGTACTGTGTAAAATGGGGACACCTGCCTGCCGCGCTGTGTAAAATGGGGACACCTGCCTGCCGCGCTGTGTAATATGGGGACACTTGCCTGCTGTAATGTGTAAAAAGGGGACTTTTTTATTTTTATTTTTTTTCCCCTGTGGTGGGTGTGATGATATCAGATGAGGCCATGCCCACTTTAATGAGACCACGCCCATTTTAATCTGGCCACACACCCTTTTCGGGAGCGCGCGCGCCTACGGCGCGCGCATGCTTTTTCTTTTTATGGCTATATGGGGGGGGGGGGGGGGGCACACATTTTTTTTTTTTTTAGAGCAATAGGGGGGGGGCGCCTTTTGAAATCTCGCACTGGGAGCCAAATTGTCTAGAAACGGCCCTGTACAGTACAGTAGGCCATTGCTGTATCTTGCAGCTCTGTGTCACTGCAAGTATCCATTCCATATCTGTGCTGCATTTTTGCAAGCAGTATATATAGTAGTACAGTGCAGCATTTTGGTGACCAACAGTATATAGTTGTGTACAGTAGGCCATTGCTGTATCTTGCAGCTCTGTGTCACTGCACGTATCCATTCCATATCTGTGCAGCATTTTTGCGAGCAGTATATATAGTATTACAGTGCAGCATTTTGGTGACCCAACAGTATATAGTTGTGTACAGTAGGCCATTGCTGTATCTTGCAGCTCTGTGTCACTGCACGTATCCATTCCATATCTGTGCGGCATTTTTGTGAGCAGTATATATAGTATTACAGTGCAGCATTTTGGTGACCAACAGTATACATATATAGTATAGTACAGTAGGCCATTGCTATTGATATATTACTGGCATATAATTCCACACATTAAAAAATGGAAAACAAAAATGTGGAGGGTAAAATAGGTAAAGATCAAGATCCACTTCCACCTCGTGCTGAAGCTGCTGCCACTAGTCATGGCTGAGACGATGAAATGCCATCAACGTCGTCTGCCAAGGCCGATGCCCAATGTCATAGTAGAGAGCATGCAAAATCAAAAAAACAAAAGTTCAGTAAAATGACCCAAAAATCTAAATTAAAAGCGTCTGAGGAGAAGCGTAAACTTGCCAATATGCCATTTACGACACGGAGTGGCAAGGAACGGCTGAGGCCCTGGCCTATGTTCATTGCTAGTGGTTCAGCTTCACATGAGGATGGAAGCACTCATCCTCCCGCTAGAAAAATGAAAAGACTTAAGCTGGCAAAAGCACAGCAAAGAACTGTGCGTTCTTCTAAATCACAAATCCCAAAGGAGAGTCCAATTGTGTCGGTTGCGATGCCTGACCTTCCCAACACTGGACGGGAAGAGGTGGCGCCTTCCACCATTTGCACGCCCCCTGCAAGTGCTGGAAGGAGCACCCGCAGTCCAGTTCCTGATAGTCAAATTGAAGATGTCACTGTTGAAGTACACCAGGATGAGGATATGGGTGTTGCTGGCACTGAGGAGGAAATTGACAAGGAGGATTCTGATGGTGAGGTGGTTTGTTTAAGTCAGGCTCCCGGGGAGACACCTGTTGTCCGTGGGACGAATATGGCCATTGACATGCCTTGTCAAATTACAAAAAAAAATCACCTCTTCGGTGTGGAATTATTTTAACAGAAATGCGGACAACAGGTGTCAAGCCGTGTGTTGCCTTTCTCAAGCTGTAATAAGTAGGTGTAAGGACGTTAACCACCTAGGAACAGCCTCCCTTATACGTCACCTGGAGCGCATTCATCAGAAGTCAATGACAAGTTCAAAAACTTTGGGTGACAGCCGATGCAGTCCACTGACAACTAAATCCCTTCCTCTTGTAACCAAGCTCCTGCAAACCACACCACCAACTCCCTCAGTGTCAATTTCCTCGTTAGACAGGAAAACCAATAGTCCTGCAGGCCATGTCACTGGCAAGCCTGATGAGTCCTCTCCTGCCTGGGATTCCTCCGATGCATGTTTGAGTGTAACGCCTACTGCTGCTGGCGCTGCTGTTGTTGCTGCTGGGAGTCGATCATCATCCCAGAGGGGAAGTCGGGAGACCACTTGTACTACTTCCAGTAAGCAATTGATTGTCCAACAGTCCTTTGCGAGGAAGATGAAATATCACAGCAGTCATCCTGCTGCAAAGCGGATAACTCAGGTCCTGGCAGCTGCGTTGGTGTTAAACGTGTGTCCGGTATCCACCGTTAATTCACAAGGAATTAGAGAATTGCTTGAGGTACTGTGTCCCCGGTACCAAATACCATCTAGGTTCCATTTCTCTAGGCAGGCGATACCGAGAATGTACACAGACCTCAGAAAAAGTCACCAGTGTCCTAAAAAATGCAGTTGTACCCACTGTCCACTTAACCACGGACATGTGGACAAGTGGAGCAGGGCAGACTCAGGACTATATGACTGTGACAGCCCACTGGGTAGATGTATTGCCTCCCGCAGCAAGAACAGCAGCGGCGGCACCAGTAGCAGCATCTCGCAAACGCCAAATCGTTCCTAGGTAGGCTACGCTTTGTATCACCGCTTTTCATAAGAGGCACACAGCTGACAACCTCTTACGGAAACTGAGGAACATCATCGCAGAATGGCTTACCCCAATTGGACTCTCCTGGGGATTTGTGACATCGGACAACGCCACCAATATTGTGCGTGCATTACATGTGGGCAAATTCCAGCACATCCCATGTTTTGCACATACATTGGTGGTGCAGAATTAAAAAAAAAACGACAGGGGCGTGCAAGAGATGCTGTCGGTGGCCCAAAGAATTGCGGGCCACTTTCGGCATTCAGCCACCGCGTGCCGAAGACTGGAGCACCAGCAAACACTCCTGAACCTGCCCCGCCATCAGCTGAAGCAAAAGGTGGTAACGAGGTGGAATTCAACCCTCTATATGCTTCAGAGGATGGAGGAGCAGCAAAAAGCCATTCAAACCTATACATCTACCTACGATATAGGCAAAGGAGGGGGAATGCACCTGACTCAAGCGCAGTGGAGAATGATTTCAACGTTGTGCAAGGTTCTGCTGCCCTTTGAACTTGCCACACGTGAAGTCAGTTCAGACACTGCCAGCCTGAGTCAGGTGATTCCCCTCCTCAGGCTTTTGCAGAAGAAGCTGGAGAGATTGAAGGAGGAGCTAAAACGGAGCGATTCTGCTAGGCATGTGGGACTTGTGGATGGAGCCCTTAATTCGCTTAACCAGGATTCACGGGTGGTCAATCTGTTGAAATCAGAGCACTACATTTTGGCCACCGTGCTCGATCCTAGGTTTAAAGCCTACATTGTATCTCTCTTTCTGGCAGACACAAGTCTGCAGATGTTCAAAGACCTGCTGGTGAGACACTTGTCAAGTCAAGCGAAACGTGACCCGTCAACAGCTCCTCCTTCACATTCTCCCGCAACTGGGGCTGTGAGGAAAAGGCTAAGAATTCCGAGCCCACCCACTGGCGGTGATGCAGGGCAGTCTGGAGCGAGTGCTGACATCTGGTCCAGACTGAAGGACCTGCCAACGATTACTGACATGTCGTCTACTGTCACTGCATATGATTCTCTCACCATTGAAAGAATTGTGGAGGATTATATGAGTGACCGCATCCAAGTAGACACGTCAGACAGTCCGTATGTATACTGGCAAGAAAAAGAGGCAATTTGGAGGCCTTTGCACAAACTGGCTTTATTTTACCTAAGTTGTCCCCCCCTCCAGTGTGTACTCCGAAAGAATGTTTGGTGCAGCCGGTCACCTTGTCAGCAATCGGCATACGAGGTTACTTCCAGAAAATGTGGAGAATATGATGTTCATCAAAATGAATTATAATCAATTCCTCCGTGGAGACATTCACCAGCAATTGCCTCCAGAAAGTACACAGGGACCTGAGATGGTGGATTCCAGTGGGGACGAATTAATAATCTGTGAGAAGGGGGATGTACACAGTGAAAGGGGTGAGGAATCGGACGATGAGGAGGAGGTGGACATCTTGCCTCTGTAGAGCCAGTTTGTGCAAGGAGAGATTGATTGCTTCTTTTTTGGTGGGGGCCCAAACCAACCAGTCATTTCAGCCACAGTCGTGTGGCAGACCCTGTCACTGAAATTATGGGTGTGTTAAAGTGTGCATGTCCTGTTTATACAACATAAGGGTGGGTGGGAGGGCCCAAGGACAATTCCATCTTGCACCTCTTTTTTCTTTCATTTTTCTTTGCGTCATGTGCTGTTTGGGGACAATTTTTTTTAAGTGCCATCCTGTCTGACACTGCAGTGCCACTCCTAGATGGGCCAGGTGTTTGTGCCGGCCACTTGGGTCACTTAGCTTAGTCATCCAGCGACCTCGGTGCAAATTTTAGGACTAAAAATAATACTGTGAGGTGTTCAGAAAAGACTGGAAATGAGTGGAAATTATGGTTATTGAGGTTAATAATACTATGGGATCAAAATGACCCCCAAATTCTATGATTTAAGCTGTTTGAGGGTATTTTGAAAAAAAACACCCGAATCCGACAAATAATTTTCAGGGAGGTTTTGCCAAAACGCGTCCGAATCCAAAACACGGCCGCGGAACCGAATCCAAAACCAAAACCCGAAAAATGTCCGGTGCACATCTCTAATCATTATACCACTGTCAGCAAACAATCTAGGTAATCTAGTGAATATGGTCCTGACAGATGTTCTCCCTGTCCTAAAGTTAAACCCGTTTCAGTTGTAAGTATAAGGTATAATTCATGTAAGCCTTCATAATTAGATTCATTTGAGATTGAGAGCTCTTACGAAATTCCCATAGCTGCCCTAAAATAATGGTAACACAAGGGTGTCCTGGATTAAGTGAAAAATCCATATATTGTAAAAGTTTACTTTGGAATCTTAGAGAGAATATGACTACCTGTTTAATCATGTTACAGTTTCCATGCAGTGGAGATCTATATTAGTGAATGCATGCAAACGTAGATGGCCTTCAAGAGATCCCAGACCTACATGTCTAAACTGAACAGCCCGAATATAAATAAATGTGCTGCACATGACATTTCAGTGACATGCAGGCAGCATATGAGTAGTAATGAAAGTGTGTCCCTTCGCTAGTATTGCCAGATAATCCAAGTTATCCTAACCTAATCATCAGATTATAAGTACTGCTGTGACATAAACTGTCATTACACAACATCAGTAGGTTGGATCTGGGGAATTACATGAGATTAACAAAGATAAATGAAATCTTGTGTTAGATAGGACATGTGAAGAACTCCCATCAGTGGCACTGACAATCAATTTACTCAATTGGTTTTATATCATACTTTAATCCAGAGGAACATACTGTAGTCTGCAAAATCTCTTAATTTACATTACAAAAGCAGCAGGGAATGATAAAAACCAGCGGCATCGTTAGTATTATTTGTGAAAGTAAAATGCGACACTTGCATATTTGTTGCTGAATGCAAATTAAACGGAGAGTGAATTTAGATATAGTTCAAGAACAAAATATAACATTCTGCATTTCTCAGTATCCCATTGTTAAAGGAAGTGCTAATCAGCAGTGTGTGTGTATGTGTGTGTGTGCAGGGGCGTAGGGAGGGCGGTTTCGGTGGAGTTTGAGCTCCAGACGCCCAAGACAGTACAGGGCGCCGCAGCTCGACTCCACCAGAACCTCTGCCTGGCTGCAAGCAGCTCGCAGCCGTCAGTCACTGACAGCTGGAATCCCGAGCTGCATCAAAACTCTCCCTCCCCTCCATCCTCCCCTCCGTGACTTGCGTGTTACATCACACGCATGGACGTCTGACGTCAGACGAGCGGAGACCCGGCCAGCCTCAGAGGACTGCGTTGTTTTGTTTTTTTTTTGTGTGTGTTAGCAGCGCTAACAGGGGGCACAGCTACGGGGGGCACAATTACTCTGGGCACAGCTACAGGGGGCACACCTACTGTGGGCACAACTACTCTGGGCACAACTACTGGGTCCATAACTACAGGGTGCATAACTACAGGGGGCCACACCCCTTCCCTATGATGCCACGCTCCTGTTTTTTGCTGCGTGCCCCCGGCGCGCACTATGTTTAGCCTGTAGGTGCTGGGGGGCGCAAAAGGAAACTTTCGCCCTGGATGCCACAAGGTCTAGAACCAGCCCTGGTGGCCATGCCCCCAATTCAGTACAGGGAAGGGGGGCGCCGAAACATACCTTGCTCCAGGCACCATGACACCTTGTTACATGGGGGGGGGGGGGGGCAGATGTACTAAGCCTGAAAAGTGATAAATATCACAGTGATAAAGTACCAGCCAATCGGCTCCTAACTGTCATTTTTCAAACACATAAATTGGTATAAGAAAGAGAAGACAACTCCATTTTATGGGGCACTCATATTAGTAATCTAAAACATAACTTTTATTGAAATTGGACTCACATTAACATACAACATGAAACATTTAATCAATGAAAAATATTAAATAATTTGTGGTATGACTGGCTAAGCCTCTGAAAAAATCTCCATGTGACGTCCTTCTCACTGTATAAATATAACTGTCCCAATTAGATCCAAATATCCACAATATTCAGTTCTACTGCTATAATGAGTTATATGTAGGGAACATGTCCTGTGGAAAACTTCCAGATCCACAACACAGTATTTTACTGAGGTATAAACATTCACCTTATATGTCATAGACAATTGACTGTCATACTGCTGTTGATAACCCCTTAGTATGACTGTGAATTTAAAGCAGCTACCACAATATACCTATTATGATTGCGTGTTGTGGTCAAAACTCATGGTCAATTGATGGTATTTATCTAATAAGCAGATAAACTTAATTGGGCACTTGTGGAAGATTTTATATTTTGGAGAGGGAAAGTGGAAGAGAAGAAAAAAGTCAGAAGGAAGATGGGGAGAAAATAGGTGACTAAATGCCTGGTTTCTGCTTTTAGAGATCTGCTTTAAAAGCATCGAATCTCCAATGAGAGAACCACCTGGAGCATATGCACCACTCCCAAGACCTGTATCTGCTGTTAACTTGATCTGCCCAAATAAGGGCAAAGTTAATGAGAGTGCAGGGGAGAGGTCCCTAGCCAGTGTATAATACCTGGATTGCTGACTACTAGTAAGCCCTTTATTAGTATAAATCACAACCTTAATTTGTAATATCACCTTGTTGTGTAGATTCACAATGAATTATGTGGCATCTATGAAAAATACTCAAAGGAAAAAGAAGCAGAGTTGCTTATGTAGTTATATATAGCATAGCTATTGGGTGAAATAATTTCTATGAAATACAGATTTCATATGCAATAACGACCAGGATGTCTACTGTCCTCAATCATGTCTGTTGACATCGAATTAAGGATGAGAGAGTCCTTATAGGTGTTTGTGCAATATGAAAATAGTGTGCTTCTGCTGTCGTTATCTCAAAAAATGAGTTAAGCCGATGAGAGAGCACCGAAATATTTAGAAAGAAAAGGAAAAGGAAAAAAGATAAATCATGCAATTAGTATAAGTGTAATCCTAAGAGTGTATGCACTGCAGGTCTTGTTACCTATAGAATTGCCTAATATCTAACCAATTTTACCCCCACATATAATTTACATTTCAAAATGATTGAACAAAGGGTAAATGTTCCCAATAAAATGTAGGTTAATCGGTTAGAAACACAATTTTTAGTGTGATATATTTGATACAACCATAATGATAATTTCACAGTTGCGTCTGCTATAAGAAATTCGCATCATATTTGCAATAGTAACAGAATTGCATCATATTTGCAAAACGGCATCATGCATATGTACGTCACCAAATAGCACATTTAAAAATAGGAAATCATATTCCCTTGTTACTGTCTAATTAATTTTATCATTATCATTGTACAGTTGGGAAAATAAAATACCTAGATTCGTGTGCCAATTACTGCTAATAGATATTAAATTGAGAAAAAGATCGTTACTTATCTGCTGTATACTCTCCTCGATAATTCATTGGTATACATGTCACCTCCTATGAAATCAATCGAATAATTATTCTTCCCGTCCAATTCCTTTATAAGGGAGGAGATGGAAGCTGTTCATCACTAGTGGGTATTAACTGTGATCTTCCATGGCAATCTTCACCATAGTGTTAACCCCTATAAGGGCCATGGGAGTGAATGACCGTCGCTCCAACACTTTAAAAACGGGTCTAGTAGTGGCAAATCACTGTTCACATGCAGTCCAGTCAGCATAGAAAATTACTGCTGACAGTGTACGGCACATCACAGATCAAAGGATCCGTATTGCCGGGCAGTATATGAGGCCGCTGTTTGTAACGTGCGGCTCACCTTTAACTTAACAAATCTTTGTGGGGTGACAGTGTATAAAAGACACTAGTCTCGGTACGCGGTTCTCCGCAGCTTGTGAGACCGTAAGTACGGCTCACTTCAGGATGCCAAGTCCATGTCAGATGAAAGCCTGTGGGACCGCTGCGAGCGGCGTGCGGCTCACCGCTATTGCCGGGTCAGTGCAGGGAGACAGCAGAGGCAGTCGGGTGATGTCCACGTGCGCCGTGTGACCGACGTGCACGTTTCACCTGGGCGGCTTTGCCCAGACGAAGCCGCCCAGGTGAAACGTGCACGTCTGTCACACGGCGCACGTGGACGTCACCCGACTGCCTCTGCTGTCTCCCTGCACTGACCCGGCAATAGCGGTGAGCCTCACGCCGCTCGCAGCGGTTCCACAGGCTTTCATCTGACATGGACTTGGCATCCTGAAGTGAGCCGTACTTACGGTCTCACAAGCTGCGGAGAACCGCGTACCGAGACTAGTGTCTTTTATACACTGTCACCCGACAAAGATTTGTTAAGTTAAAGGTGAGCCGCATGTTACAAACAGCGGCCTCATATACTGCCCGGCAATACGGATCCTTTGATCTGTGATGTGCCGTACACTGTCAGCAGTAATTTTCTATGCTGACTGGACTGCATGTGAACAGTGATTTGCCACTACTAGACCCGTTTTTAAAGTGTTGGAGCGACGGTCATTCACTCCCATGGCCCTTATAGGGGTTAACACTATGGTGAAGATTGCCATGGAAGATCACAGTTAATACCCACTAGTGATGAACAGCTTCCATCTCCTCCCTTATAAAGGAATTGGACGGGAAGAATAATTATTCGATTGATTTCATAGGAGGTGACATGTATACCAATGAATTATCGAGGAGAGTATACAGCAGATAAGTAACGATCTTTTTCTCAATTTAATATCTATTAGCAGTAATTGGCACACGAATCTAGGTATTTTATTTTCCCAACTGTACAATGATAATGATAAAATTAATTAGACAGTAACAAGGGAATATGATTTCCTATTTTTAAATGTGCTATTTGGTGACGTACATATGCATGATGCCGTTTTGCAAATATGATGCAATTCTGTTACTATTGCAAATATGATGCGAATTTCTTATAGCAGACGCAACTGTGAAATTATCATTATGCTTGTATCAAATATATCACACTAAAAATTGTGGCCCTCATTCCGAGTTGATCGGTCGCAAGGCGAATTTAGCAGAGTTACACACGCTAAGCCTACGCCTACTGGGAGTGTATCTTAGCATCCTAAAATTGCGACCGATGTATTCGCATTATTGCGATCAAAAACTACTTAGCAGTTTTAGAGTAGCTCCACACTTACTCTGCCTGTGCGATCAGTTCAGTGCTTGTCGTTCCTGGATTGACGTCAGAAACACACCCAGCGTTCGCTCAGACACTCCCCCGTTTCTCCGGCCACTCCTGCGTTTTTTCCGGAAACGGTAGCGTTTTCATCCACACGCCCCTAAAACGCTGTGTTTCCGCCCAGTAACACCCATTTCCTGTCAATCACACTACGATCGCCGGAGCGAAGAAAAAGCCGTGAGTAAAAATCCTATCTTCATAGCAAAGTTACTTGGCGCAGTCGCAGTGCGACTATTGCGCATGCGCACTAAGCGAAATTTCACTGCGATGCGATGAAAAATAACGAGCGAACAACTCGGAATGAGGGCCTGTGTTTCTAACCGATTAACCTACATTTTATTGGGAACATTTACCCTTTGTTCAATCATTTTGAAATGTAAATTATATGTGGGGGTAAAATTGGTTAGATATTAGGCAATTCTATAGGTAACAAGACCTGCAGTGAATACACTTTTAGGATTACACTTATACTAATTGCATGATTTATCTTTTTTTCTTTTCCTGTTCTTTCTAAATATTTCGGTGCTCTCTCATCGGCTTAACTCATTTTTTGAGATAACGACAGCAGAAGCACACTATTTTCATATTGCACAAACACCTATAAGGACTCTCTCATCCTTAATTCGATGTCAACAGACATGATTGAGGACAGTAGACATCCTGGTCGTTATTGTATATGAAATCTGTATTTCACAGAAATTATTTCACCCAATAGCTATGCTATATATAACTACATAAGCAACTCTGCTTCTTTTTCCTTTGAGTATTTTTCATAGATGCCACATAATTCATTGTGAATCTACACAACAAGGTGATATTACAAATTAAGGTTGTGATTTATACTAATAAAGGGCTTACTAGTAGTCAGCAATCCAGGTATTATACACTGGCTAGGGACCTCTCCCCTGCACTCTCATTAACTTTGCCCTTATTTGGGCAGATCAAGTTAACAGCAGATACAGGTCTTGGGAGTGGTGCATATGCTCCAGGTGGTTCTCTCATTGGAGATTCGATGCTTTTAAAGCAGATCTCCAAAAGCAGAAACCAGGCATTTAGTCACCTATTTTCTCCCCATCTTCCTTCTGACTTTTTTCTTCTCTTCCACTTTCCCTCTCCAAAATATAAAATCTTCCACAAGTGCCCAATTAAGTTTATCTGCTTATTAGATAAATACCATCAATTGACCATGAGTTTTGACCACAACACGCAATCATAATAGGTATATTGTGGTAGCTGCTTTAAATTCACAGTCATACTAAGGGGTTATCAACAGCAGTATGACAGTCAATTGTCTATGACATATAAGGTGAATGTTTATACCTCAGTAAAATACTGTGTTGTGGATCTGGAAGTTTTCCACAGGACATGTTCCCTACATATAACTCATTATAGCAGTAGAACTGAATATTGTGGATATTTGGATTTAATTGGGACAGTTATATTTATACAGTGAGAAGGACGTCACATGGAGATTTTTTCAGAGGCTTAGCCAGTCATACCACAAATTATTTAATATTTTTCATTGATTAAATGTTTCACATGTTGTATGTTAATGTGAGTCCAATTTCAATAAAAGTTACGTTTTAGATTACTAATATGAGTGCCCCATAAAAAGGAGTTGTCTTTTCTTATACCAATTTATTTGTTCTTTACAACTCAGGGGAGCACCGCCAGGTTTTTTGTCAATTTGAGGAGTTAGGATATAATTTCCCCCATAGATAACGGGTATCACTATATCTTTAACAATATTATCTTCATATTCCGGTTTTTGTACATAACATACCAATAGAAAGGTAGCTCAGTGTGCTATTTCCCCCACAACAAATCCAGTTTCGTTTTATTTTTCAAACACAGCCTGTAACATGGCAGTTAGGAGCCGATTGGCTGGTGCTTTATCATAGTGATATTTATCACTTTTCAGGCTTAGTACGTGTGTGTGTGTGTGTGTGTGTGTGTGTGTGTGTGTGTGTGTGTGTGTGTGTGTGTGTGTGTGTGTGTGTGTGTGTGTGGACTATGTAATAACGATTTATTACCAGAATCCTTCATTAACAAATTGAAAATATAGTTTCTATGTTAATCAAAGGAAACAATTAATTTTCTGCTCTGAATTAACTCTATGTCACTATGATGTGGACATTTAAAATGTCGACAGGTAGCAGGTGGTTAGGGTTAGGCTGTGGGAATAGATCCTGTGGCAAAAGTAGCGAGCCACCGAGCCCGAGCCCGCAGAGTGTCGAGTGCAGTGAGCCCGCATAGGGGACTCTTACTACTCGCCCCGCTGTCGGCATTCTGATGGGCGGTATACCACAGTCAGGATATTGACAGCCAGCATCCAGTCCGCTGTTATAACGTATGTAACCCGGCCAGAGGCCTGACCCAGAAGTGGCAGTCAACAGATCGCCCAGCCCCGGAAGATGCAGATGGAGCTGCTACAGCTGCTAGGAGAAGGTAAGTCACCACTGTGCCACCAGGACAAAATGTCAAAATTTTACCATGGTGACATTTCATTACAGTCTATATGATGAATGCCAACATTGACATTATCGCCATGTGACTTTATGACTGCTGACATTTTAGGTGCTAACTCCTACTTAGTATGAATTCAGACGCAATAGCAGATATCTGAAATGTGGGACAACCCTTCACACAATGGTCCTATTGTACAGCTGGATGGAAATTGGGTGAATAAACATATATATAACAAAGTGTGTATTTGCAAATATGCAGAGCTACATCTTGCAGCGCTCCTGCACCATACGTGTATGTTTGGTTTGATACTTATCATTGTGAGTGCTCTGGCACTCTGCTTTCTGTGACTTTCTTCCTCGAGGACAGTGAATGATTACCCAGATTGGTTATTTATGATCAACCGTACCTTCAGACATATAACGTACATGCATGCATTTCAACAATAAATATTTAACATGAGCATTAGCTGAATGTAAGCAAGGTTCTTAAACTAAAATATACTAAACACCAATAAAAGCTTATTCATGCTAAACCAGAAAACCTTTACAAGTAAATTCTTACGGAATGTAGCACAGTAAATAATGTATATGTATATATCTTAACCAAACACTCATAGCACAGTTCAGAGACCTTTACAGGTGATGCATTCTTAGATGAATATTTTGTTACTTCTTGTACTAGTTACTAGTGATGAGCGGGTTCGGTTCCTCGGAATCCGAACTTCACCTTTTTTTTTTTACACGGGTCCGAGCGACTCGGATCCTCCCGCCTTGCTCGGTTAACCCGAGCGCGCCCGAACGTCATCATCCCGCTGTCGGATTCTCGCGAGACTCGGATTCTATATAAGGGAGCTGCGCGTCACCGCCATTTTCACACGTGCAACGAGATTGATAGGGAGAGGACGTGGCTGGCGTCCTCTCCGTTATAGTAGAACACAGAGTGACTTAGTTAGTTATAATTGGGGGGACGGGGAGCAGCTGTTAGGGAGTACAGTGCAGGGTTTTGATTAGTTTAATCCTTTGTTTCTCTGCCTGAAAAAAAGTCTCCACCATATCTGTGCTCACTCAGTGTGCTGCACTGCTGCATGATATATCTGTGCTGAGTGCACTGCTCACACTGCCTAATTGTGGAGACTGGGGAGCAGTTATAGCAGGAGTACAAGTGCACAGTTTTGCTGACAGTGACCACCAGTCCAGTATACGTTTGTCTGCCTGAAAAACACTGTGGTGTTTTTTTTTTCTTTCTTCATGCTAGTTTGTTTAGCAGTCTGCTGACAGTGTCCACCAGGTCCGTTATACAGTATATTATATATATAAGCACTAAGCAGTAGTACGGTAGGCCACGGCTGTACCTACCTCTGTGTCGTCAGTGCACTCGTCGTCCATAAGTATAAGTAATACTATACTATCCATCCATCTACATTGTATACCTGTGGTGTTTTTTTTTTTCTTTCTTCATACTAGTTTGTTTAGCAGTCTGCTGACAGTATCCACCAGGTCCGTTATACAGTATATTATATATATAAGCACTAAGCAGCAGTACGGTAGGCCACGGCTGTACCTACCTCTGTGTCGTCACTCGTCGTCCATAAGTATAAGTAATAATAGTATACTATCCATGTATCTACATTGTATACCTGTGGTGGCTTTTAGTTGTGCGCAAAATATGGAGATCAAAAAAGTGGAGGTTAAAAAAATAGGGAAAGATCAAGATCCACTTCCACCTCGTGCTGAAGCTGCTGCCACTAGTCATGGCCGAGTCGATGAAATGCCATCAACGTCGTCTGCCAAGGCCGATGCCCAATGTCATAGTACAGAGCATGTAAAATCCAAAACACAAAAGATCAGTAAAAAAATGACCCAAAAATCAAAATTAAAAGCGTCTGAGGAGAAGCGTAAACTTGCCAATATGCCATTTACGACACAGAGTGGCAAGGAACGGCTGAGGCCCTGGCCTATGTTCATGGCTAGTGGTTCAGCTTCACATGAGGATGGAAGCACTCATCCTCTCGCTAGAAAAAAGAAAAGACTTGCGGCAAAAGCACAGCAAAGAACTGTGCGTTCTTCGAAATCACAAATCCCAAAGGAGAGTCCAATTGTGTCGGTTGCGATGCCTGACCTTCCCAACACTGGACGGGAAGAGCTTGCGCCTTCCACCATTTGCACGCCCCCTGCAAGTGTTGAAAGGAGCACCCGCAGTCCAGTTCCTGATAGTGAAATTGAAGATGTCAGTGTTGAAGTACACCAGGATGAGGATATGGGTGTTGCTGGCGCTGGGGAGGAAATTGAAAAGGAGGATTCTGATGGTGAGGTGGTTTGTTTAAGTCAGGCACCCGGGGAGACACCTGTTGTCCGTGGGAGGAATATGGCCATTGACATGCCTGGTAAAAATACCAAAAAAATCAGCTCTTCAGTGTGGAAGTATTTCAACAGAAATGCGGACAACAGGTGTCAAGCCGTGTGTTGCCTTTGTCAAGCTGTAATAAGTAGGGGTAAGGACGTTAACCACCTCGGAACATTCTCCCTTATACGTCACCTGCAGCGCATTCATAATAAGTCAGTGACAAGTTCAAAAACTTTGGGCGACAGCGGAAGCAGTCCACTGACAAGTAAATACCTTCCTCTTGTAACCAAGCTCGCGCAAACCACACCACCAACTCCCTCAGTGTCAATTTCCTCCTTACCCAGGAAAGCCAATAGTCCTGCAGGCCATGTCACTGGCAAGTCTGATGAGTCCTCTCCTGCCTGGGATTCCTCCGATGCATCCTTGAGTGTAACGCCTACTGCTGCTGGCGCTGCTGTTGTTGCTGCTGGGAGTCGATCGTCATCCCAGAGGGGAAGTCGGAAGACCACTTGTACTACTTCCAGTAAGCAATTGACTGTCCAACAGTCCTTTGCGAGGAAGATGAAATATCACAGCAGTCATCCTGTTGCAAAGCGGATAACTGAGGCCTTGACAACTATGTTGGTGTTAGACGTGCGTCCGGTATCCGCCGTTAGTTCACAGGGAACTAGACAATTTCTTGAGGTAGTGTGCCCCCGTTACCAAATACCATCTAGGTTCCACTTCTCTAGGCAGGCGATACCGAGAATGTACACGGACGTCAGAAAAAGACTCACCAGTGTCCTAAAAAATGCAGTTGTACCCAATGTCCACTTAACCACGGACATGTGGACAAGTGGAGCAGGGCAGACTCAGAACTACATGACTGTGACAGCCCACTGGGTAGATGTATTGCCTCCCGCTGCAAGAACAGCAGCGGCGGCACCAGTAGCAGCATCTCGCAAACGCCAACTCATTCCTAGGCAGGCTACGCTTTGTATCACCGCTTTCCAGAATACGCACACAGCTGAAAACCTCTTACGGCAACTGAGGAAGATCATCGTAGAATGGCATACCCCAATTGGACTCTCCTGGGGATTTGTGACATCGGACAACACCAGCAATATTGTGCGTGCATTACATCTGGGCAAATTCCAGCACGTCCCATGTTTTGCACATACCTTGAATTTGGTGGTGCAGAATTATTTAAAAAATGACAGGGGCGTGCAAGAGATGCTGTCGGTGGCCAGACGAATTGCGGGCCACTTTCGGCGTATAGGCACTGCGTACAGAAGACTGGAGCACCACCAAAAAAACCTGAACCTGCCCTGCCATCATCTGAAGCAAGAGGTGGTAACGAGGTGGAATTCAACCCTCTATATGCTTCAGAGGATGGAGGAGCAGCAAAAGGCCATTCAAGCCTATACATCTGGCCACGATATAGGCAAAGGAGGTGGAATGCACCTGTCTCAAGCGCAGTGGAGAATGATTTCAACGTTGTGCAAGGTTCTGCTGCCCTTTGAACTTGCCACACGTGAAGTCAGTTCAGACACTGCCAGCCTGAGTCAGGTCATTCCCCTCATCAGGCTTTTGCAGAAGAAGCTGGAGGCATTGAAGGAGGAGCTAAAACAGAGCGATTCTGTTAGGCATGTGGGACTTGTGGATGGAGCCCTTCATTCGCTTAACCAGGATTCACGTGTGGTCAATCTGTTGAAATCAGAGCACTACATTTTGGCCACCGTGCTCGATCCTAGATTTAAAACCTACGTTGGATCTCTTTCCGGCAGACACAAGTCTGCAGGGGTTCAAAGAACTGCTGGTGAGAAAATTGTCAAGTCAAGCGGAACGCGACCTGTCAACATCTCCTCCTTCACATTCTCCCGCAACTGGGGGTGCGAGGAAAAGGCTACGAATTCCGAGCCCACCCGCTGGCGGTGATGCAGGGCAGTCTGGAGCGACTGCTGATGCTGACATCTGGTCCGGACTGAAGGACCTGCCAACGATTACTGACATGTCGTCTATTGTCACTGCATATGATTCTCTCACCATTGAAAGAATGGTGGAGGATTATATGAGTGACCGCATCCAAGTACGCACGTCAGACAGTCCGTACATATACTGGCAGGGAAAAGAGGCAATTTGGAGGCCCTTGTACAAACTGGCTTTATTCTACCTAAGTTGCCCTCCCTCCAGTGTGTACTCCGAAAGAGTGTTTAGTGCCGCCGCTCACCTTGTCAGCAATCGGCGTACGAGGTTACTTCCAGAAAATGTGGAGAAGATGATGTTTATTAAAATGAATTATAATCAATTCCTCCGTGGAGACATTCACCAGCAGCAATTGCCTCCAGAAAGTACACAGGGACCCGAGATGGTGGATTCCAGTGGGGACGAATTAATAATCTGTGAGGAGGGGGATGTACACAGTGAAAGGGGCGATGAATCGGACGATGATGATGAGGTGGACATCTTGCCTCTGTAGAGCCGGTTTGTACAAGGAGAGATTGATTGCTTCTTTTTTGGTGGGGGCCCAAACCAACCAGTCATTTCAGTCACAGTCGTGCGGCAGACCCTATCGCTGAAATGATGGGTTGGTTAAAGTGTGCATGTCCTGTTTATACAACATAAGGGTGGGTGGGAGGGCCCAAGGACAATTCCATCTTGCACCTCTTTTTTCTTTCATTTTTCTTTGCGTCATGTGCTGTTTGGGGAGTATTTTTTGGAAGGGCCATCCTGCGTGACACTGCAGTGCCACTCCTAGATGGGCCAGGTGTTTGTGTCGGCCACTAGGGTCGCTTATCTTACTCACACAGCTACCTCATTGCGCCTCTTTTTTTTCTTCTTTGCGTCATGTGCTGTTTGGGGAGTATTTTTTGGAAGGACCATCCTGCCTGACACTGCAGTGCCACTCCTAGATGGGCCAGGTGTTTGTGTCGGCCACTTGGGTCGCTTAGCTTAGCCATCCAGCGACCTCGGTGCAAATTTTAGGACTAAAGATAATATTGTGAGGTGTGAGGTGTTCAGAATAGACTGAAAATGAGTGGAAATTATGGTTATTGAGGTTAATAATACTATGGGATCAAAATGACCCCAAATTCAATGATTTAAGCTGTTTTTTAGGGTTTTTTGAAAAAAACACCCGAATCCGACAAAAAAAATTCGGTGAGGTTTTGCCAAAACGCGTTCGAACCCATAACACGGCTGCGGAACCGAACCCAAAACCAAAACACAAAACCCGAAAAATTGCCGGTGCACATCACTACTAGTTACAAGGATATGTGAATACCTTCAAACAATCCTTTGCAAATCATTGCCCGTGATAATTGGAGAGAGAATGTACATCAGGCCTGGCCAATCTGTGACTCTCCAGCTGTTGTGAAACTACAAATTCCAGCATGTCCTGGCACCATTTTATTATTAGAGAATGCTAAAACTGTAGCAGGGCATGCTGGGACTTGTAGTTTCAGCTGGAGAACCACAGGTTGGCCAGGCCTGATATACATCCTTCACTATCTCAGTATCTACAGTTGCTTTCCTTAAACTAGATTTCCTTTCTAGTTTCCTTTCTAGATTTCCTTTCTATCTTAACTTAGCTCTAGCTTCTGTAGGCTGCAGTCTTAAAATGAAAGATTCCTGAAGGACCAAAGATTCAATTACACAATAATCCTTTAATCTGCAAATATCACTTACTGAGTTCTTACAGGTGAACAAATGTACAGTAACTCCTTGGCTTGTTGTGTTAAACAGGTCCTTTGTACAGCATCTTGAGTGGAGTGTAAATGGCTAGGAGCTGTCTTAGTTAGTAAATATGCATACATAATTAAAAATAAAACAAAATGTCCATGGCTTTTTTATTATTAAATTGATATAATCAAATGATGGCTTATAATAAAATTATGCAGAGGGGGGCAGCCGTTATGGTTTTGCCTAAGTGTGCCATGACCCCTAAATCCGCCCCTGTGTACAGTGTATAATACATGGAGGGTAGGAGGGTACAGTGTGTCACACACACAGAGGTAGGGGTACAGGGGATCACACACTTGGTGGTAGGTGGGTACAGGGCTCCCTGGGCACTCAATACTCAGGGCTCCAATTCATCTCGGGTGAGCTGCAGAGTGTCAGTGAGGGAGGCCTGCGGACCCAGGTACAGGCCAAAGGGGAGGCCGCCAGTGAGGGGATAAAGGCTGGACATGGAGATCACCAAGTGGATACATGGCTCCATGGCACCGCCCACCCAGTAATGTCCAGTGTGGGACCAGACGCATAGCCAAGTCAAAAATGTGTACCGTGCGGGGGAATGGGAGGCCAATATTTGCAGATATGACTGAATCTTTAAAGATCAAAAATAGCGGTTTTGCAAGATCAGAGTGAAGCTCCTTTAGAACCCTTGGGTGAATTCCATCGGGACCCGGTGACTTATTAATCTTTAAATGTTTTAATCGGTCACAGACTACCTCCTCACTTAAATAAGTACCTATCAGTGGGACATTCTCATTATTGAGATTGTGTGTTAGTCCCTGAATTGGGTCCTCTCTTGTAAATACTGTTGAAAAAAAACTCATTTAGTGTGTCCGCTATGTCATTATCATTTTTTATTTAGACTCCCATCTTGTCTTTTATAGGGCCTATACTCTCCTTCTTTAATCTCTTGATATTGATATATTTATAGGATTATTTTGGTATTCTCTTTGCTTTCCTTTGCTACTAGTTTTTCAGTTTCTACTTGAGCTGCTCATTTCTTTTTTGCATATTTTGTTACAGTCCTTATAGTGCTGAAATGACTCCGCATTCCCATCAGATTTGTATTTTTTAAATGTTCGCCTTTTCTTGCCCATAAGTTCCTTTATCTTTTTGTTAAGCCACATCGGTTAATGATTTTTATTCTTTTTTTTTTTTTATGCTGCTCGTAGGGATAAATTTGAGAGTATTTTTAGCTAGTAGTGATTTAAATACATCCCATTTCTCTGTAGTATTTAATCCTAGAAACAAACCATCCCAATCAATAACCCTTAAAGCTTCCCTCATCATTTCAAAGTTGGCTTTGCTAAAGTTTAGAGTCCTAGTTGAGCCAGTATAGGACTGTTTATGAAAACCGTAATGTCCATTGTGGGGCCAGACGCATAGCCAAGTCAAAAATGTGTACTGTGCGGGGGAATGGGAGGCCAATATCTGCTTAACCTTCTATGGTGCGGCTGCTGAAGGATGCTGGCCCCTTTTGTAGAAGTAGTGCAGTGTGACTGGGTACAGGGGTGGCAGCTTGCCCTGTAGGCAGTCTGGGCCCCATATCAGTACGGATGGTGTAATGGTTAGCATTACTGCCTCACAACACTGAGGTCATAGGTTCGATTCCCACCATGGCCCTAACTGTATGGAGTTTGTATATTCTCCCCGTACTTGCGTGGGTTTCCTCCAGGTACTCCGGTTTTCTCCCACAATCCAAAAATATACTGGTAGGTTAATTGGATCCCAACAAAATTAACCCTAACATGAATGTGTGTGCGTGTACATGTGGTAGGGAATATAGATTGTAAGCTCCACTGGGGCAGGGACTGATGTGAATGGCCAAATATTCTCTGTAAAGTGCTGCGGAATATGTGTGCGCTATATAAGTAACTGGTAATAAATAAATAAACAGCACCTGCATCCACGGTAGTTATGCCATTGCCCACAGCTACCACCATTTGAAGATGGTGGTAGCCCATTGTAGTCTATGCACATCAGCTCTGATACCACACTCTGCAAATCACAGGGAAAGGCTTTTGCAGTCCTTGTCCCTGTGAGTTGAAAATAATACATGTCGCCAATGTGACCGCATTCTAAATTGCGATCATGGACAATAATATTGCACCCAGATCACATTGTAAATGTGTTCAATGATAAATGGGCCCCATAGTGTATAAATGATCAAATGCATGCCAGTTTCAACAGTATGGCACGTGGAGGAGATATAATGTATGTGTATAAAAAAAAGGCAACACACATTTGTTTTAGCCATATAGAGAGGCTGAACCCATCTAAAGGCCCGGCAAGCTGCCAAAATCAAGAGGCTATGAGCAGAAGTGTGTGCAGCAGCAGCATTCATGCCTAATCAAATCAATTGCTCTGTTGGGTGCCTATTACTTAGCATGATGTGTAAAATAATAAAATTCCCTCTTGAGAGTAAAAAAAAAAAAATGCCCATTTTTGGAGGACTGACCACAATTACTGAATTTATATATACTTTCAATTGCCCAATTAAAGCAAATGTCTTATTTGTTACTATGTTTTGGTACAGATTTGATCAACATTAATAAATTAAACTCAGGGGCCTATTCATTATTTAAGTATCCAACTTTAAGGTATTGAACTGTCAGTAACCCCTATAATTGATTTAGTAGCAGTAAAACTTAGCACTGCCAAATCTGACTTGGGTTCAAACTAGAGATGAGCGCCTGAAATTTTTCGGGTTTTGTGTTTTGGTTTTGGGTTCGGTTCCGCGGCCGTGTTTTGGGTTCGAACGCGTTTTGGCAAAACCTCACCGAATTTTTTTTGTCGGATTCGGGTGTGTTTTGGATTCGGGTGTTTTTTTCAAAAAACACTAAAAAACAGCTTAAATCATAGAATTTGGGGGTCATTTTGATCCCAAAGTATTATTAACCTCAAAAACCATAATTTCCACTCATTTTCAGTCTATTCTGAATACCTCACACCTCACAATATTATTTTTAGTCCTAAAATTTGCACCGAGGTCGCTGTGTGAGTAAGATAAGCGACCCTAGTGGCCGACACAAACACCGGGCCCATCTAGGAGTGGCACTGCAGTGTCACGCAGGATGTCCCTTCCAAAAAACCCTCCCCAAACAGCACATGACGCAAAGAAAAAAAGAGGCGCAATGAGGTAGCTGTGTGAGTAAGATTAGCGACCCTAGTGGCCGACACAAACACCGGGCCCATCTAGGAGTGGCACTGCAGTGTCACGCAGGATGTCCCTTCCAAAAAACCCTCCCCAAACAGCACATGACGCAAAGAAAAAAAGAGGCGCAATGAGGTAGCTGTGAGAGTAAGATTAGCGACCCTAGTGGCCGACACAAACACCGGGCCCATCTAGGAGTGGCACTGCAGTGTCACGCAGGATGTCCCTTCCAAAAAAACCCTCCCCAATCAGCACATGATGCAAAGAAAAAGAAAAGAAAAAAGAGGTGCAAGATGGAATTGTCCTTGGGCCCTCCCACCCACCCTTATGTTGTATAAACAAAACAGGACATGCACACTTTAACCAACCCATCATTTCAGTGACAGGGTCTGCCACACGACTGTGACTGATATGACGGGTTGGTTTGGACCCCCCCCAAAAAAGAAGCAATTAATCTCTCCTTGCACAAACTGGCTCTACAGAGGCAAGATGTCCACCTCATCTTCACCCTCCGATATATCACCGTGTACATCCCCCTCCTCACAGATTATCAATTCGTCCCCACTGGAATCCACCATCTCAGCTCCCTGTGTACTTTGTGGAGGCAATTGCTGCTGGTCAATGTCTCCGCGGAGGAATTGATTATAATTCATTTTAATGAACATCATCTTCTCCACATTTTCTGGATGTAACCTCGTACGCCGATTGCTGACAAGGTGAGCGGCGGCACTAAACACTCTTTCGGAGTACACACTTGTGGGAGGGCAACTTAGGTAGAATAAAGCCAGTTTGTGCAAGGGCCTCCAAATTGCCTCTTTTTCCTGCCAGTATAAGTACGGACTGTGTGACGTGCCTACTTGGATGCGGTCACTCATATAATCCTCCACCATTCTATCAATGTTGAGAGAATCATATGCAGTGACAGTAGACGACATGTCCGTAATCGTTGTCAGGTCCTTCAGTCCGGACCAGATGTCAGCATCAGCAGTCGCTCCAGACTGCCCTGCATCACCGCCAGCGGGTGGGCTCGGAATTCTGAGCCTTTTCCTCGCACCCCCAGTTGCGGGAGAATGTGAAGGAGGAGATGTTGACAGGTCGCGTTCCGCTTGACTTGACAATTTTGTCACCAGCAGGTCTTTCAACCCCAGCAGACCTGTGTCTGCCGGAAAGAGAGATCCAAGGTAGGCTTTAAATCTAGGATCGAGCACGGTGGCCAAAATGTAGTGCTCTGATTTCAACAGATTGACCACCCGTGAATCCTTGTTAAGCGAATTAAGGGCTGCATCCACAAGTCCCACATGCCTAGCGGAATCGCTCCCTTTTAGCTCCTTCTTCAATGCCTCCAGCTTCTTCTGCAAAAGCCTGATGAGGGGAATGACCTGACTCAGGCTGGCAGTGTCTGAACTGACTTCACGTGTGGCAAGTTCAAAGGGCATCAGAACCTTGCACAACGTTGAAATCATTCTCCACTGCACTTGAGACAGGTGCATTCCACCTACTATATCGTGCTCAATTGTATAGGCTTGAATGGCCTTTTGCTGCTCCTCCAACCTCTGAAGCATATAGAGGGTTGAATTCCACCTCGTTACCACTTCTTGCTTCAGATGATGGCAGGGCAGGTTCAGTAGTTTTTGGTGGTGCTCCAGTCTTCTGTACGTGGTGCCTGTACGCCGAAAGTGTCCCGCAATTTTTCTGGCCACCGACAGCATCTCTTGCACGCCCCTGTCGTTTTTTAAAAAATTCTGCACCACCAAATTCAAGGTATGTGCAAAACATGGGACGTGCTGGAATTTGCCCATATTTAATGCACACACAATATTGCTGGCGTTGTCCGATGCCACAAATCCACAGGAGAGTCCAATTGGGGTAAGCCATTCCGCGATGATCTTCCTCAGTTGCCGTAAGAGGTTTTCAGCTGTGTGCGTATTCTGGAAAGCGGTGATACAAAGCGTAGCCTGCCTAGGAAAGAGTTGGCGTTTGCGAGATGCTGCTACTGGTGCCGCCGCTGCTGTTCTTGCGGCGGGAGTCCATACATCTACCCAGTGGGCTGTCACAGTCATATAGTCCTGACCCTGCCCTGCTCCACTTGTCCACATGTCCGTGGTTAAGTGGACATTGGGTACAACTGCATTTTTTAGGACACTGGTGAGTCTTTTTCTGACGTCCGTGTACATTCTCGGTATCGCCTGCCTAGAGAAGTGGAACCTAGATGGTATTTGGTAACGGGGGCACACTGCCTCAATAAATTGTCTAGTTCCCTGTGAACTAACGGCGGATACCGGACGCACGTCTAACACCAACATAGTTGTCAAGGACTCAGTTATCCGCTTTGCAGTAGGATGACTGCTGTGATATTTCATCTTCCTCGCAAAGGACTGTTGAACAGTCAATTGCTTACTGGAAGTAGTACAAGTGGGCTTACGACTTCCCCTCTGGGATGACCATCGACTCCCAGCGGCAACAACAGCAGCGCCAGCAGCAGTAGGCGTTACACGCAAGGATGCATCGGAGGAATCCCAGGCAGGAGAGGACTCGTCAGACTTGCCAGTGACCTGGCCTGCAGGACTATTGGCATTCCTGGGGAAGGAGGAAATTGACACTGAGGGAGTTGGTGGGGTGGTTTGCGTGAGCTTGGTTACAAGAGGAAGGGATTTACTGGTCAGTGGACTGCTTCCGCTGTCACCCAAAGTTTTTGAACTTGTCACTGACTTATTATGAATGCGCTGCAGGTGACGTATAAGGGAGGATGTTCCGAGGTGGTTAACGTCCTTACCCCTACTTATTACAGCTTGACAAAGGGAACACACGGCTTGACACCTGTTGTCCGCATTTCTGGTGAAATACCTCCACACCGAAGAGCTGATTTTTTTGGTATTTTCACCTGGCATGTCAACGGCCATATTCCTCCCACGGACAACAGGTGTCTCCCCGGGTGCCTGACTTAAACAAACCACCTCACCATCAGAATCCTCCTGGTCAATTTCCTCCCCAGCGCCAGCAACACCCATATCCTCCTCATCCTGGTGTACTTCAACACTGACATCTTCAATCTGACTATCAGGAACTGGACTGCGGGTGCTCCTTCCAGCACTTGCAGGGGGCGTGCAAATGGTGGAAGGCGCATGCTCTTCACGTCCAGTGTTGGGAAGGTCAGGCATCGCAACCGACACAATTGGACTCTCCTTGTGGATTTGGGATTTCAAAGAACGCACAGTTCTTTGCGGTGCTTTTGCCAGCTTGAGTCTTTTCAGTTTTCTAGCGAGAGGCTGAGTGCTTCCATCCTCATGTGAAGCTGAACCACTAGCCATGAACATAGGCCAGGGCCTCAGCCGTTCCTTGCCACTCCGTGTGGTAAATGGCATATTGGCAAGTTTACGCTTCTCCTCCGACAATTTTATTTTAGGTTTTGGAGTCCTTTTTTTACTGATATTTGGTGTTTTGGTTTTGACATGCTCTGTACTATGCCATTGGGCATCGGCCTTGGCAGACGACGTTGCTGGCATTTCATCGTCTCGGCCATGACTAGTGGCAGCAGCTTCAGCACGAGGTGGAAGTGGATCTTGATCTTTCCCTAATTTTGGAACCTCAACATTTTTGTTCTCCATATTTTAATAGGCACAACTAAAAGGCACCTCAGGTAAACAATGGAGATGGATGGATTGGATACTAGTATACAATTATGGACGGGCTGCCGAGTGCCGAAACAGAGGTAGCCACAGCCGTGAACTACCGCACTGTACTGTGTCTGCTGCTAATATATAGACTGGTTGATAAAGAGATAGTATACTCGTAACTAGTATGTATGTATAAAGAAAGAAAAAAAAACCACGGTTAGGTGGTATATACAATTATGGACGGGCTGCCGAGTGCCGACACAGAGGTAGCCACAGCCGTGAACTACCGCACTGTACTGTGTCTGCTGCTAATATATAGACTGGTTGATAAAGAGATAGTATACTCGTAACTAGTATGTATGTATAAAGAAAGAAAAAAAAACCACGGTTAGGTGGTATATACAATTATGGACGGGCTGCCGAGTGCCGACACAGAGGTAGCCACAGCCGTGAACTACCGCACTGTACTGTGTCTGCTGCTAATATATAGACTGGTTGATAAAGAGATAGTATACTCGTAACTAGTATGTATGTATAAAGAAAGAAAAAAAAACCACGGTTAGGTGGTATATACAATTATGGACGGGCTGCCGAGTGCCGACACAGAGGTAGCCACAGCCGTGAACTACCGCACTGTACTGTGTCTGCTGCTAATATATAGACTGGTTGATAAAGAGATAGTATACTCGTAACTAGTATGTATGTATAAAGAAAGAAAAAAAAACCACGGTTAGGTGGTATATACAATTATGGACGGGCTGCCGAGTGCCGACACAGAGGTAGCCACAGCCGTGAACTACCGCACTGTACTGTGTCTGCTGCTAATATATAGACTGGTTGATAAAGAGATAGTATACTCGTAACTAGTATGTATGTATAAAGAAAGAAAAAAAAACCACGGTTAGGTGGTATATACAATTATGGACGGGCTGCCGAGTGCCGACACAGAGGTAGCCACAGCCGTGAACTACCGCACTGTACTGTGTCTGCTGCTAATATATAGACTGGTTGATAAAGAGATAGTATACTCGTAACTAGTATGTATGTATAAAGAAAGAAAAAAAAACCACGGTTAGGTGGTATATACAATTATGGACGGGCTGCCGAGTGCCGACACAGAGGTAGCCACAGCCGTGAACTACCGCACTGTACTGTGTCTGCTGCTAATATATAGACTGGTTGATAAAGAGATAGTATACTCGTAACTAGTATGTATGTATAAAGAAAGAAAAAAAAACCACGGTTAGGTGGTATATACAATTATGGACGGGCTGCCGAGTGCCGACACAGAGGTAGCCACAGCCGTGAACTACCGCACTGTACTGTGTCTGCTGCTAATATAGACTGGTTGATAAAGAGATAGTATACTCGTAACTAGTATGTATGTATAAAGAAAGAAAAAAAAACCACGGTTAGGTGGTATATACAATTATGGACGGGCTGCCGAGTGCCGACACAGAGGTAGCCACAGCCGTGAACTACCGCACTGTACTGTGTCTGCTGCTAATATAGACTGGTTGATAAAGAGATAGTATACTCGTAACTAGTATGTATGTATAAAGAAAGAAAAAAAAACCACGGTTAGGTGGTATATACAATTATGGACGGGCTGCCGAGTGCCGACACAGAGGTAGCCACAGCCGTGAACTACCGCACTGTACTGTGTCTGCTGCTAATATATAGACTGGTTGATAAAGAGATAGTATACTCGTAACTAGTATGTATGTATAAAGAAAGAAAAAAAAACCACGGTTAGGTGGTATATACAATTATGGACGGGCTGCCGAGTGCCGACACAGAGGTAGCCACAGCCGTGAACTACCGCACTGTACTGTGTCTGCTGCTAATATAGACTGGTTGATAAAGAGATAGTATACTACTAATATTATATACTGGTGGTCAGGTCACTGGTCACTAGTCACACTGGCAGTGGCACTCCTGCAGCAAAAGTGTGCACTGTTTAATTTTAATATAATATTATGTACTCCTGGCTCCTGCTATAACCTATAACTGGCACTGCAGTAGTGCTCCCCAGTCTCCCCCACAATTATAAGCTGTGTGAGCTGAGCAGTCAGACAGATATATATAATATTATATATAGATAATAGATGATGCAGCACACTGGCCTGAGCCTGAGCAGTGCACACAGATATGGTATGTGACTGAGTCACTGTGTGCTGTGTATCGCTTTTTTCAGGCAGAGAACGGATTATAAATAAAAGTGGTGGTCACTGGTCACTATCAGCAAAACTCTGCACTGTACACTACTGAGTACTCCTAATGCTCCCCAAAATTAGTAAATCAAGTGTCTCTCTAATCTATTCTAATTCTAAACGGAGAGGACGCCAGCCACGTCCTCTCCCTATCAATCTCAATGCACGTGTGAAAATGGCGGCGACGCGCGGCTCCTTATATAGAATCCGAGTCTCGCGATAGAATCCGAGCCTCGCGAGAATCCGACAGCGTCATGATGACGTTCGGGCGCGCTCGGGTTAACCGAGCAAGGCGGGAAGATCCGAGTCGCTCGGACCCGTGTAAAAAAACATGAAGTTCGGGCGGGTTCGGATTCAGAGAAACCGAACCCGCTCATCTCTAGTTCAAACACGCATGACCTCCTGCAGAGGCAGCCAAATAAGGGTGGAGGGATCCGACCAGGATGCCTTTCCATAGGGTATGCTAATCAGCACCATCTGGAGGTGGTGAAGGTTTCCGCTGTAAAGCTGCAAAAATTTTGTATTTTCGGCGCTTAAGAATTTAGTTCCCTATTTTAGTGGATAAGGACAGCAGGCCAGATCGGGACTAAAAGGTAACCATGAGATATCCGTGATATCTCCTGCAACTTTTAAGATGAATGGCATTTTCTACGAAAGTAGAAGAAATTATTAATTTTAACATTTTTTAGAAACTAAAGGATATGTATAGAACCCTAAGGTAAAAATTTGTGATGTGTTAATCTTCTCCAATATTTCATCTGATACAAGATAACTTTTATTCGTAGACCTGTAATTAAATTAACTGGGAGTGCCTTTACCATTGCTGATCCTGAAGTGATCAAAATGTAAGAGCTACAGAGAAGGGAAACTGCTCACTGTAAATAGATTGATAGCCACATCTTGTTCAGCAGTCTAGAATAGAGGTGTGAGATGAGATTAGAGCACAATTTACTCCATCTTAAAACAAATAATGGCTCTCTTTACAGGGTACAGCAGACAGGAAATTTCTTATTTGGTTTCAAAAATCTTTTGTTGCCTCGCATAGTACTGTGTATATTGGATAAAAGATTGGTAATAATGTGCCTTTGGGGGGTAAAAAAACCGTTCCGATGCTTTACTAAACTAAATGGATAGCAAATCACAACATCTCTGTATCTTAATGATAACATAAAATGAAATACACCCATGTATTGTACTTTAAAGTAAAACTGTATAAGTCCACCCTGGATTTTATTCTCAGAGAACATTTGCACAAGTCAATGCACAACTGACTTAGGGAAAGATGTCTTTGTTCAGACACCATAGGAGCAAAACAAAATAGTGATCATTAGCCAGAGGAACACAGAAAAACTAGTCAAGTGTCACTTCTATAGCAAACTCTTATTTTTCTATCAACAACACATTTATCAGGGCTGGTAGGAAATGAAACAGATGCCGCACTGTGTGTCACACTGGCACATTCCGTTTACTATAGAATAGGAACATTTAGCAAAACTCATAAGAAAAGATTTCACAAACAGCAATTTTTCCTATCATTTGTAAGATAAGATTTATGCAGTGATATAACTATAAAATGTAATCTTTAGAGTGTTAATATCATCCAAGATACTTATCTTGCCTGTACATACATTTGTTATTAACGCCTCTATAAATGATTAAAGGCAAAGTATTGCATAGTTATGTTAAACTTTGTCATTCAGAAGATAAATATGTAAGTATATCTGACATCCCTGGATGCTTTCTGCAGGGCCATGGATGAGTCTCTCCATATTACCCAAGAGTTTAAAAGTGTGATAAGGGTGTCAGAAAGACCCCAGAGGGACCCCTAAGCCCAGCTAACAGGTTTGATGGATGGGGGAAGGCTATGGCTAAGTAGTTATGTGCCCTCTTCGTCCTACTACACAAATAGCTCATTTTGGACTTTTGCATTTTATCATCTACTGTATTTCGCACTACAGTCACACACTAACAGACTCGTACTGTACTGGGGATTTGCACTTTTCTTGCAACAGTGTAAATTCACACAATGCTGCATGGACAGATTCATGGGATGACTAAGTCATATTGATCTCTGGTCTCTTGCTTTTCTTCTCAGTTTAGCATATTCGCTGCACTGCTATAGTATAACACGCAAATCGACTAGTGCTGTACACTTGTGCGTTTATCACTTTAGCCTTGCAAAGAGACACAAATTGAGAGAATTAAATAAAAAAATTGCAAATTGAGTAAATTGTTGAGCAAAAAAGATGCATGTTGCTTAGTCGCATTTTTCATGGCACACCAAACAGGCTATTCAGCACGATTTGAGGATAGATGTATATGGATACATCTGTAAGATGCCTCCAAGTGAATTTGATAGCTGAGAAAATGGATCCACTTAATGTTGCCAAGTGTTCAAGCATGTTTAGTGTAATTTCTAGAGGGAGGTCCCAGGGGGAAGAAAAACCAATGAAGCTGTGAGATCCTGATGTGCTCTGTCAGTGAGTCAAGTTGTTTAAGTGTTTGCTCTGAGAAAAACCTTAGAGGGTGGAGAATGCACTTGTTAATTTCCCCAGTCTCTCCAGCACTGGAAACACATACCATTTTACTTATAGAACAGAAAGATCTCTGAACTTCACCACACAGCACATGTCTTATGGATGTCTAATACCCCTTTTTCCCCACTTGGAAAACCCAGGTAGGTGCTGTGTCTACCCATGACGCGGCTCAGTGGAAACGGCTCAAAGGAAAAAATCCCAAGTCTACAGACCCAGAGATTCTTCCTGGGTATCAAGCAGGGTTTTCAAGCAGGGTTTTTAGCGGGTAAAAATCGGTAACACTGCAGTGGAAACAGCTCATAGCCAGGTTTTTTGACACAGGTAATTGCAAAAGCAGAGGACTGGTCCTTCCAGGGCACTGGCTACTGATGTGATCACTCAGAGACCAGAGGAGATGCATCAACACTGGAAGAGGCTGTTGGAGGGCCTGGAAGGAGAGCTGGGTGGACACAGGCAGAGCTGGGCAATGGGAACAGAGCGGGCCTGGAAGGAGAGCTGGGCGCACACACTCCTGGAGTACTTGGAGAGCTGGGCAGCTGATTTAACAATAGATATGAATAATGATCGCACCACTCAGTATTGCTGCCCCTATAAAAAGTAAAAGACCCCTCACTGGTCTTTAAGAAATACAAGTAAAAACACAAAGGTTTTTACAGGATGGTGCAAACACTAATAAAAAATAGAATCCTTACCACAAAAAAAGAATCCTGGGAGAGCTGGGCACTGGGCACACACAGGCCTGGGTGCTGGTCATACAGGTCTAGAGAGGGCTTGACAGCATATGGTCTGATGAGGATATCCAGAAGCTTCTAAGTATCTGGGGTGAGGAGGAGATCATGCATCAATTGACAGGCACAGTAAGGGATGCCACTGTATATCGTAAGTATGGGCCTTTTTTTTTAAACTAAAAAGACTACATTTATCTAAAAAATAATGCATTTTAATTAAGAAAAAAGAAAAATTATAATTAATCATTTAAAGCTGTATACAGAACACAAAAATTGTGTAAAAAAAAAAATAACATGGCATCTCCTATAAGAAGCCATAGGAGAAGCACTACATCAGCAATTAGGAGTGTGATTCGGTTCTCTCCTTTTCCATTTGTCTGAATTTTTTATTAGTGTCTGTTTTGTAAGCTAGGACACTATTGTATGGAGACTCCATACTTCTGATTTACTGTTAACCCATTCAGAATCTTATAGAAGATGTACACCAATAGTTGTTAGAAGGTTTCTATAGAAGGTCACTGCTCTGTTTGAAGAGTCTGTACATCTGATTACTAAGATTCTACCATGGATGTACTACTACATGTATAGGTCTTATTATAACTTAAGATGTACCGCTGTTGAAGTCTCTGTATGAGACAAAACGTGTTGTATTAATCTTGTATTCTGTGACCCCCAGTCTTCAGTAACAAAAAGCAGGAAAGGAGAATTTCTGTCAAAAACAAATATCGGAAACTTGTATAAAATGTATTTTATAATTTTTATGTGAATCTGTTTTAATAAATGTGGATTATGGGTAAAACCCGCCTCTGCCAATTAAGGTGTGTAGGTACTCTGACTTTGTTAGAGCTCTTTGCGGCTTAATAGGTCCAAGATTGACCTTAGAAATGTTATTAATTTGGGGTGGACACTCATTAGTGTTTGTCAAGAAGTGGTTTGTGTCCTCTATAACATTGACAGAAGGTTTGACACCAAGGTTTCCCATATTCTTTCTGCACTGCTGTGTCCCTTTCTCATAGACCTCAGAATCAGGTGAGTGTTGTTGTGCTTTACAGTGTCCTGCACAGTCCACTAAGCAAGAAAATGCTCCTTCTGTATCTCACATATATTATGGAGAACACAGCAAGCAGCTACGACATTGGGTCCACATCATTATGCTTCAACAGTTTTAGTTCATTATGCTTTATCATGCAGCACCAACCTCCCTTTAAACACCTGAAGGCATTCTCCACAAACATCTTGGCAGAACAGAGGGTGTGGGTAAAAGTAATTTTCTCTGGCAACAAGTGGACATGTTAAATGAAACCCTTCATAAGCCACTGCCTCAAAGGGTATGCAGTATCCCCAATCAGGTGTACTTGGATCTCCGCCCCATCCACAATCTTGGATTTCTGTAAAAATAGAAAAATAGAAAAGAGTGACACTTTTTAGCAGAGGTGGGACATTATTTCAAATGGAGGTCATGTAGGTGGCTTGCTGAATTGTTATGTGTAAATCATGGCGTACTTGTGTTTGGAAATATAAAATATAATATTGGATCAATGCTACTCATATTTTGCAGTGCTTTACACATACTATCTTGTTAATTAACAACAGTGGCAACCAGTAGCATCTTATACCTATGAGACTGCATTGGCTTCACTGTGACTAGCATTGACTTCCTATTGGAAGTCCTACCTGTCAGTCACAGACACACAGGGCAGTCCCATTGCTACGTATTTCCTCTCTCCAGGACTGCCAGACCAGGCTGCGATTAGCAGAGAGCTGACTTCCTGTAGGTGGCAAGGAGGCGGAGACCCAGCAGCATGGCCAGGAACAGCCCTCCTCCATTCAGGTAGGAGTCGCCGCTGGTGGCAACATGGCTAATACTTGGAAACACATAATATATATAGTAGCTGTATTTTCAAAGTTATAATTACATGTCACAGCATGAACATTAGATGCCACTGTGATTCTGTTTAAACTGGTAAGTTTGCTGGCTGACTTGCGGTAACAATAAAAATATGAGTGGTAAGTTGGAGTAATGCTGACCATCACACCAACCACGCTGCCACATCTGCATACAGGGTAGATTAAACAAAAATTAAAGGCAACTGAACACACTTTGCCTCCTATAATACATTATTACTACAATAATTTACAACAAATTTATTTAAATTTGTAGAGTCTTCCCTATCTTTTCACATTTAGAAAAGCCATAAAAATTATAACAAGGACCAGATATTCTTACTTCCTTAGGAAACAGTCATCCTGCTTCTCCTCTGTGAACCTATAGAGATCAGAGTTGGCCACAACTCGTGCATCATGTGTTTGCCTAGGCCATCTCACACACACATCTTTGAAGCTAAACAAAAATAATGTTTATCAATATATGTATCCCAAACCACAAAAAAAAAAACCTGTGAAGTGAATATAAAACACACATTGTTAGAAAATGCTTACCAGTACTTGTGGTCCACTACAGCCTGTAATACAATAGAATGCCATACTTTACGGTTGTGTTAATCTGCCGGGTTGTCGAGTGAGGGGGTGATGATAGGGATACAAGTCCCATTCATAGCTCTCGCACTCTGGGGATTACTGCGTCTCAGAAAGCCTTGGATGGTGTCATCAAGGATTTTACCTTCAGGCAAGCAGATGAAGCAGTGGTAGAGGTTATCCAGTATTGCCTGCGTGACCTGATACACAATATTGCACACAGTGCTGATGCCAACTCCAAACAAGCAGGAGATTGTACAGTACTCCCCAAGGGTAGTACACTACCAGAGACCAGTCACTAGTATCCTTCTCTGCTCAATGGGCTTTCGGAAATTGGTCATCCGCATGGTCAGTGCTGGGGTGAGTAGGTTCAGTATAAACAAAAACATAGCTTGTGACATCCAGATGTGTGCCATCCACTGCTCGTCCTGGAAAGCTTCCACAGTCGTCATAAAAGCCTCTCCATGCCTGTGATCTCTGACCCACATTTTCTGTTGTTTTGCAGTGCTAAATTTCAGTATGGTTGCCATGGTCAATGAAATCAGGGCTCTCCTCCTGTACAAATACGGATGTTGAGAATTAGCCATCTCCATCAAAAATTGTGCCTTCCTCCTCCTTAAATGACACAGCACTAGGTAGCACTGTGTCAGAAGCTGCATCATGCTCTCAGTAGCTGTTTAAAACAGCAGAAAGCTGCAAACAGTCAGGAACTCCGGACTACATACTAGTAACTCATCGGCCATATTTGCTGCAATGTTGTGAGCAGTCCCCACCCCTGCCTTTTGTTCTCTTTCTGTGACCTCATCTTTGTGAGCCTGAATAAAGGCTATTTTTAATGACAACCACAGGTTTTGCTGGTATTACCAGTGTTCAGTGGAAACAGAGGTGACCCAGGAAAAACCCAGGACGAGGGTGCAGTGGAAATGGGGTCTAAGCCAGGTAAAAAATCCTGGGACAGGCCCATCATTTTGGTGGAAAAGGGGTATTCATGGACTATATGGATTCGGTGTCTGACCTCCTTTGCAGTAGAGTGAATAATGCTAGTATTAGAGTTCTCCTAAAAGAGGATTGCAGGGTAGCTGTGTAACGTACAAAATGTCTGGCAATTTAAATATCTGTAAAACACTGTGTTGATATATTCATGTGCCAGTACCGATGGAGGGTGCCTCATATATACTACCATGCCATGTCTAGAGCCCATTAATTCTCTTCCAGCTCTGCAGGTTGTTCACCAAGTAGAATGATGACCGATAAGGTTCTAGAAATTAATTAAATTAGTGTAGCTTATATTTCTTGTGATACACATCTTTATTAATGCAAATATATATGAACAACTGATCTTTTGAAAAATAGTTTAACTTAATTTTTTAAATTGAAACTGACCAAAAAATAATAGACTGGCCTAAGCCTGTGAACAAGCCGCAGTGGTGAAACACGTGTCAGTCAAGTCACAGGGGCTTTCCTGGTGTGCGCACATTGGGACCCCACTGCATCCAGGAAAAAAAACAAGTTACGCTGTCCTCTAACAACAGGTATTTAACCACTATTATGTTACACTTTTGCAACAAAAATACGCTTTCATGCAAATATCTTACATGTATCAATATGAGTTACTGTGTTTCAACTAAAACCACAAGAGTGTTTAACACATTAAATGTATATTTCAGTGGTTCTCAAACTGTGTGCCTAGGCACCCTGGGGTACCTCAGGGCATGTGCAGGGGTGCCTTAGATTGGTGGTCCAGGACCAATTCAAATTATTTATGGTGAATGTAATAGGCAAAACCAGTGCTGGTGGCTTCCAGTCATAAAATATGTGGACAAACAGAAGTGAATCTTGTCCCTCACCACATGATGACCTATAAACACAATTTACTTAATTTCATATTTCTTTCTAAAGTTCAATAAGACACTTTTGGCCTAGGGGTGCCGTGAAAAAATTCCTGATGCTTTATGGCGCTGTGATCCAAAAAAGTTTGGGAACCACTGGTCTAATTAATAAAACCTGTAATCTGCTCTGCATTAGCAGACTCATGTGGAACCTGGATGTTTCAGTAATAACTCTTTATATGACAACTGACTACAGTATGTAGGATCAGATTAACTCTCTGTTGGATAGCCAGCTGTGTTAATTTAGATAACATTTTCACCTAGTCTATTACTTATACATTCAAAAGTGACACACAATCATTGCTGCCTTTACATTCACTTTCCGTACTCTCATTGGCTCAATAGCCAACAGCAGATATAGGGCGGACTTTTATCCCACTTTTTAAACCTCTCATTGATCATTCACTGTCAAATTGTAACACATGATTAACAGCAGAATTCGGAAACCAGTTCTCTATGTGATTGGAGTTTTCATGCTTATGGTCCTTTCCTGGTGACAATTACACCACTGTCACTCTTATGTATACTCTATATACGGTCTTTGAAACTCTGAATAATCAACATCACCGGCAGACAAAGTATGCTTATTAATAGCTCTTTATATTGCAATGTGATATTTTATGATGTACACAGATGTCTACAGCATTGAATGTTATTGGCAGGTCTGAGTGAGTCACTGATTTACTGTAATGTTTGCAATCTGAATCTGCATGATATGCTAAAAAATATTGATATATGGCCAATTTATAATGATCATGTAGGATCACTTTTTTGCTTCTTTAAAAAAAAAATTGTTGTGATCTATGTAAATGTATTGTCCCTCCACAAACCATTTTAAATACGGATTATTAAAACTTACATTTTATACACTGTGTATCTTAAACACACCAAGAGTGCCCTCACAAATGAGTCTCCTTTTCTTTGTTATAGGTACAGTAGGGAGGCCAGGGTTCTCCAAAGGTGTGAAAGTGAAACAAGTAACAAAGGATTAAGACTGCATACATTTGTTGGTTCATTTTCTTTGCCTCTAGTGTGAGGTTTTAACCCTGTAGCAAATTAACAGCAATTTTACAACACCGCAATACTGTAAAAATATATTTGTAATACTCAAATGATAAAATAAGGCAAATAACCATTGGCAAATTTCCCATTGGGCATGTGCCTAGGGGTGACACTTGTTTTGGGCTGCACTTGGATGCTTGTGTTGGTACTGTCAACCTAAAAAGTACCAGTAACTGCAAAATATATCCACTGTACTGTTCCATATGCCATCTTCAATGGAGTGTAAACAGGTAGTACATAATGAGGGCTTTTACCATTCAATAAAAAGAATAAAATTAGGCAAGTCGGGGTCGGCTGTTACTGTTGTGCCTTGGGGCGGCCTCGCCCCTAAATCCACCCCTGTAAATAACAATTTGGAATCAGCAGTCTCATTATTAGGTTACTAATATTCAATCAACACATCACTTATTAATGATACATAACTCTCTGTACAGTAAGGCACTAGTGCTTCAGTGAAATAGGTTTCACTGAGAGTATACCAATTGCTAGCAAGTTAAAGGTTTACACTAAATACTGCTGTAGCAGAAATATCATTTCAGGATAGCCACAATTTATTAATATCTGGAAGGGCAATTACCACAGATTCTAGATATAAAATTCACCTTTCCATAAATAAATGTTTATGCAGATGAAAAAATTATAATAGCTTTTTCAGAGAACCCTAGTGCTTAAATTGTACTCTACATGTTAATGCAGGACTTCACAAAACACAGAAACTGAGTATTTCCAAATAGTGTGATCAACTTGAAGCATAAATGGCTTGGACAGACTGTACCAGCTGCTACTCCTTGGAGTGTCCCTGTTCCTAGCATATTCCAGTTTGCCTTTCCTAACTCCAGTCTGTTGGAATCTGTATCCAGTGTATGCACTGTGTACTCCAGACTGCAAACACCAGTATTAATTCTGCATTATGCACTCCAGTCTGCAAGTATTAGCATTCATTCTACTTCATGCACTTCAGTCTGCAATAACTAGTATCCTTTCTATGCAATGGACTTCAGTCTGTAAGTACCAGTATCCATTCTACTCTGTGCACTCTAGTCTGCATGTACGGTGTGATACCCTGCTGGAACAGGGTATCACTCTAAGAGGATATTGCTACTATATATACTGTTGTGAGTGGGGTTGTCTCTCACCTGAATTGCCCACATTCCTGTGGGATTAGCTCCCTCTAAGGAAGCGGAAAGCAAAACCTGTGCATTATGCAACAGCAATGGTAGTTTGGAGCTCCGGGTTTTCCAGATTGCCTAGAGTCAGCTGTGAATCATCATCAGACAACAGGAAGAGTTTAAAACTCATCTGCCCAGTGCTCTGGGCACTGATGCTGGATAGCAGCCAGTAAGTAGGCCAGAGTGTGATTAGTGATGAATAGTTGTGCTATGAAGCATGGTAGGAGATGGCTGCATTTCAGGGCAGCGGTATGAGTACACCTGTTTAATTACTAGGCCTGGTTTCCAGGCTACTGTCTGTATTTGCTAACTGCAGTGTCTGCTTCCAGTAAAAGGTGCTGTTACACCGGGAACGTGTCTGTCATGTTTTCTTATTTCCCCATCCCAGTTACATATTTGGTTGCCCCACCAGGAAACTGCGCTGCTATGGTGCAGACCAGATGCATGACACCTCTGGCGTGGCCAAGGTACTAGCAAAGCAGACCATTCTGGGATATGCTAGTATGGAGGGGGTGGCCATAAAAAAGCAGTTTCATTAAGAATCTGATATGAATTGCTGTGTTCTATGGGGGGAAAAACATGTTTGTTTGTTTTTTTTCCTTTAATTTCTGTGGTGCTTAGTACATGTGTTACAAGTCAAAAGCTGCTAGTATAATCACCAGGTGTTAATTGCATGGTGTGTACTTAAAGACTACCTGCTGGTAAAACTAGAGCAACACTCACATTAACCATTGCATTGCTGGACAGGGAAAAATAGTACTTTTTCCCTGAATATGTTGCTGGATAAATTACATTTTATTGCATTACTGAAAGTGAGAGCAAATATTGTTGAGAAGCTGTAAAAGTGAACTACACATTTGTGTTTTATTTCTTTTTGGTAAAAATACTGGCTTCTCATTGTCCTTATTTAAAAGTGCCTATATTTTGCATAAACCTCCAGAAGCAACAATGGAGGAAGTTTTCCGTACTATGGGGGTAATTGAGATATGATCGCAGCAGCAAATTTGGGCAAAACCATGTGCACTGCAGCTGGGGCAGATATAACATTTGCAGACAGAGTTAGATTTGGGTAGTTTATTTTGTTTCTGTGCAGGGTAAATACTGGCTGCTTTATTTTTACACTGCAATTTAGATTTCAGTTTGAACTCACCACACCCAAATCTAACTCTCTGCAAATGTTCTATCTGCCCCCTGCAGTGCACATGGTTTTGACCAACTGCTAACAAATTTGCTGCTGCGATCAGAACTGAATTGGGCCCTATGACAAATCTGTTGGCCTCTCAGACGACAGAGGATAAAATGTTGCAGCTCGTGGCACAGTCAATGGAAACGACAGCTGCAGGGCATTTAAAGAAAATGGCTGCCTTAGATGACCCAGAGGCATATTTATAAGGGTGGCAAAACATTTAAAGTGGCCAGCCGCTAAAAGGGCTGATAAACTTGCCCCCTACCTCACGGGTGAAGCACAAAGGCATGTGCTGATTTATCCTCCATTTACACAGAGAAGATCGATTTGGTTAAAACCACCATTTTGTCCCGATCAGAACTCACCCTGACCGGGTAGGTGCAGTGCTTTCACAAATGGGTCCTACTACCAGTAGTTACTATTCGGAAGCAGGTGGCAGAACACGCCACACAGGAGTGGAGTTGACTCCAGCCGGAGGACTGCTCTGCCGCAGAGATTGTGGTTGTCGACAAGTGCATAAGGACCCTAGGTCGAAATAGGCAGTGCTGGGTCATACACATTTGAAATATGCAGTGCTGAGTCGTACACACTGATCCACAAAATCTGAAGGAGTTTTTGTTGTATTAGCGTGGTATGAATCCGCAGGAAATACGCCAAAAATGCTGGAAGAGAGACCATGGAATGGGCATCCCATTGAGTTAACACCAAGCTGACCTAAGACCCCAACTGCAACCCTTGTTAACCGCTGCAGATCCCATGGTCTTTTGCTATGAATGTGAGGAGTCAGGTCATGTAAGACAGGTCTGTCCATAAAAAAAAAAGAGAGCCCATGGAGTATGGTATTGCCAACACAGACACCATATATCCAGCATTCTCTACTATGGTACCCCTGGACTCCAGACCCCCATTAATGTGGTAGACTGTTTTGTTAGGTGGTCGAGAAATACTGGCTGTAATTGATTCAGGGAGCTAGCTGACCCTGATTTCAGAGGCTATCCTAGCCAGGCCAGTAGAGAAAGTACCCGGGTTAGTGGAAGTATTCGGTGTATATGGATCCACAGAATGTTTTTCCCGTGTGCGAGTGAGTCTCACCCTAAAGGGGCGCACTTATGAGGTAGTAGCTCCCTTACCCCCTGCTATGGGGATGCAACTTCCCAGGGTTCAATTAGCTATAAAAGGCTCCTCAGAGACAGGAAAGGAATAAAGTCTCTAAAACCCTACCTCACAAGGTGAAGAACGATGTGTTAAGACAACCAGTCCTCTTGGGTGAAGAACCTTCACACGAATCCATGTCAGAGAGAGATACTCATATTCTGAACTGGGCGACACTGCCCTCAGGAAAATTATGGCCCATCTTGTCGAAATCAATGGCATGGCAAAAAGCACGTACCTACCGGATGGCACTCCATATTTTAAAAATGTAAGTGTTAACACCAGAATGGAAGCACTAAGGTTCAGCGGACAAAGTATTACAATATTGAAAGGCAGAGATCTAAAAAGCAGACATGCTTATGATAAATAAATTAATAACAGTATACACTACCATTGTTTGAATGGTTTTCTGATTTTCTGTGTCTTACAGCCTCCAGTGCTCAGAAATATGGTGAATATGTGGAAATAAAAGCAATGGTGTCCCACATAGTGTAATCTCATTTAAATGAGGCCTATGACAGGTGGACCTGAGTCAGAAGTGGCTCCAGCGTTGCCTTCCATTTATAACAAATGAGCTGAGAACTAAGGTATCAGGAACCCAGTACTCTGTACATCTACTTGCTCCTGTTCGATTTTGATCCAGTAACACCTCCATTTTCTACCCTCTCTATGGATATTATTTTATATGTTTTTACCAAGATTTACTTTTTGTAATGTGTGATTAAACCATTTAAACGAGTGTATACCATTATTATTGTATTTATTAGCGTTTTATTATCTACATAAGCATGTCTGCTTTTTAGACCTCTCTGCCTATCAATATTGTAATAATTCAAGAAAAAACAATAAAAAGCGCAGTCTTATACACAAGTAGGCATTTATTCCTTAAAAAATATATTAACACATGAAGCAATCACATTAAAACATACAACAAACTTCATAAAACATTTAAAAATTAAAAATAAGTCGGTTCCTTATTGGCTTCATGTTCAGCTGGAAGCAGAATAATTTTGAGTCAGTTTTTCTATGGTGTTAGTATAGCAGCAGCAGGCAGATCGCTTAATCTGTGTCTTAGTATGCAGATAATTTTAAAATACAGTTCAAAGTGCTCGAGTGATTTATGACGAGCTCGGAAGCAGTGGGCAGCACTATCGGAATGGCTTATACATGCTGTTTCCAGCGAAGACGGAGACCATAAACTGCATTGAGCAACTGACTTCTTATTTTTAATTTTTAAAATGTTTTATGATGTTTGTTGTATGTATTACTGTGATTGCTTTATGTGGTATTAATATATTTTTTTTATGGAAAAAATGCCTAATTGTGTATAAGACAGGGCTTTCTATCTATTTTTTTGTATTCATGCAATTTTGAGAGTCCGCGCCTCTTATTTGAAAGCTGCAGTCTGTACCATCAGGTATTTCTAAAGTGCAGAAAACTGACACACACACACTCCTACTAGAGATTTCGTATTTCTGTTTTGGTTTCAGTATTATTATACATTGTGCGCTGAACCTTAGCGCTTCCATTCTGGTGTCAACTTTAAATTTTTAGTACCCCATAGAGTTATGGGGTGTAACAGATATAAGAAGCTTTGTGAGAGCCAATAGTGTGTCCCTCTACCTAACCTTATTTCATTGGCACTCCATATTTTATTCTCAAGACGGACCAACTATATAGGATATATATGTAAATTAACAGTTAGTTGCTGACTGGCAGGTGCGTTTATCACTTCCTTATGCCTTCTCCAGGTTAATACATCTGCCCCAGGGTTCCTACAGTACTGCGGCCGCTGGATGACAACCATACAGTGTGGACAAGTGGCAGCGGGACCTCATGAATGGACCTAGTGGCTCTCCAGTAGGCTGAGAGTAAGACTAATTTGATGCATGCTGTATGGCTGGCGGGTAGCAGCAGGACCTGCCTGGTAAGGGGTATATGTTTGCCCAGGGAGGAACCAGGTACTTAAGGCAAAGGGCAAATAGGCTCAATCCTCCCACCAGTGCCACATGCAGCCAGGGGACAGAGTGCTACAGTCTAGATGTCACAGCTGCAATCAGAGTTACCTCTTTTTTTTCCACAACTTACAGCTCACGACTGGCCAATTAGTGGCAAGGGGGAGAGACAGAAGATGTGTGCTCCCAACTCAAGTCCTGACTGCAGCATTTATTGCTATAGCATAAAATGCCCTCCTCTGCCCCTTTGAAATGAATTAGCCCTGCTGCCTGAAGGCGGAGTTCCCCTGTGCCCATTGTAGCAGCAGTGCAGGGACCACTGGAGGTGCCAGGCACAAATTACATAGCGGGCAGAGGAACTATGGTTGGAGACAAATGGACAGTCATACGTTGCGAGAGTTGAATTTCAGCACGGGGATAAGATGCTGGAGGGAAAACTGTGTCAGAGGAAGAGCTGTGATATTTGTCACTCGTTTGTGTGAGTGTAGAAACTAGAAAGAGAAATATGTATAGTTGTGTGTGGACTGTGTAAAAGGTAATTGGGTAGAACAGTTTATGGAAGTTATGTGGGTGATGCTAGAATACGATAAGCTGCCTGAAGAGGTGAATTCTCAGGAACATTTAAAGCCTTGGACACTAGAAGAAAGTCTTGTGTATGGGAGGGCATTGCAAAGAGTGGGTGCTACACAAAAACAAACAAACCTGTAACTGTGACTAGGAGCAAGTAATGCATACGTATTAGAGACACAGATCTTGTGCAGAATGGAAGGGTGAGCTGGGAGATATTATGAGAAAAGAGAAGAGCTGTTTGTTGGTGTAGTTTGATTAATAGAATTATGTGGAAGTATTTTATATGAAAATCGGTAAAATACAGTCAGCTTTTATACCAGAATATTGTAAAGGAAAATGTCAGGACATCTGTTCATGAGCTGCATCTCAAAAGAACATGGGTCATGCAGCAATACAGCGACCCAAAGCACACAACTCGTTCAATAAAGAATGGATAAAAAATAAATGTAATGTTTTGGAATGGCCTAGTCAAAGTCCTGACCATAATCCAATCAATCGAAATGCTGTGGAAGGACCTGAAGTGAGCAGTTCATGGGAGGAAACCACCAACATAACAGAGTTGAAGTTGTTTTTTACGGAGGAATGGGGTAAAATTCCTCCAAGCTGATGTTCAGTACTAATCAACAATTACCGGAAAGGTTTACATTCAGTTATTGCTGTACAAGGGAATCATATCAGATACTGAAAGCAAAGGTTCACATACTTTTGCCACTCACAGATATGTGTTATTGGATCATTCTACTCAATAAAGAAATGAGCAATTCTAATAATTTTAAACCCACAAGAGACTTTTAATCCATTTAATGTTTTTATACTGCAGGATAAAGTTTAAAGTCAAATTATTAATATAAAGTTGTATTGCTTATATGTGTAATCAATTATCAGATCTTCACTTGGGAATTACTATTTTATAATGGTGTGTTTTGGAAAAGCTGTTTCAAAAATGTTATTTATAGTGTTCTGTGAGTCAGTTTATCTAAATTTTATTTGTGATACTTGACACAAGTTGGTGTGGAAACATTGGTTCCATCAAAGTGAAATCCCGCTGGAGATTTCCTGAAAAAAAAAACACAACATTTTCATACCTTTAATTTTTTTTGGGATGAAATATGCCAAGATTATAATATTGCAGTGGGTCTTCCTGGTAAAGACAAGGAAGTCGAAAAACTTGCCTCTCTGAAAAGGGTGGGTAGTTTGGAAAGGAGGTTTGAGAAAACCTTAAATATACACCCCATTTCCAGTGTAAGGAACCTTTTAAACTACTAATAATGTTGGAGGGGATTAGGGTCACCACAATAGTATCCATTCCACAGTGTATTACAGTCTGCTAGCACCTATACCCATTCCACATGGTGCACTTCAGGCTATGATTATCAGTACCTATTTATACTGTTCAGTCCTCAAATACTCTCTGTGTCACTGTGTAGAGCTCTCCATTTGCAGGTGTCTACTTCACCAATATACATTGCCTCTATACCAGCTCTAGATCCATCCAGGACTGTGCATGGGCTTGTAGTTCTTCCTCACTGTATACCAGTCTACACAATGCTACCCTTGGTACTCAATCTTCACCACATAAGGAGGCGCCTCATTAGTTCTCACAGCTTCCTACATTCCTCAAATACCCAAGCTGACCCTTCGGTTCCCGATCAGAGTTCACAAAATCCTGGAGACCTGATAACAATAATGTGCTCAGCAGATGCTTTAGACAAGCCACAGAAGAATCACTTTTCATGCCAAATAGTCTCACTGAGTGTCAGCCTTCAGGTAAACTTTAACTACACAGAATTTGGCTAGTCTAAACTTTTCTGCCAAACAGCACAAAAACCTCAATAGCAATTACAATGTTTCAGTCGCATTACAACTATACTTTAAGCAAATGGCTGCAGACCTTTTTCCTGTCGACCTTTTGTCCATGTCGAACTAAGGTGTGTCGACCGATTGGCGTCGACCTAAGGTGTGTCGACCTTTTTGTTGTCGACCTGGAGTCCGGATACCCCCACAGCACAGACAGCTTTCCTTTTATATTCAAATTAGAAGGCTATTAGGTCCATTTTGGCCCCGACCCCTTATAGCTGAAATTTGACTAGAATCTTCTAGAATTTCCTAGAAACTTATAGTGCTGAAATCATCAATCTCCCCAGGCATTCTGAAATTTGTAGCTTATTTTGCACCTATTCCAAGAGGTTGTCTCTCAGGGGCAGATTTATTAAGCCTGGTGAAGTGATAAATTGCACGGTGATGAAGTACCAGCCAATCAGACCCTAACTGCCATGTCACAGGCTGTGTTTGAAAAATGACAGGAGGTGACTGGATGAAACTTTATCTTCATCTACTTTATCACTTCACCAGGCTTAATAAATCTGCCCCTCAGTCCCTATCCATACAGTTCAAATAGCCATTATCAGTGTGTATTTGCTCCAGATTTATCAACAGACAGAGGTCTATGTACATACAATTCGGTATAGACCATAATGCCGAGATCGGGTGAAAGCTGGAACGGTGTGGACTCCGGAAAACTGGACCGGCTCCCAGAATCAACCTGTGCCACTGTGGGGCTCTCTATGCATGTCCCTGTGTATGACACACAGCAAATGGTGCAGGAAGATGTACAGCCTCCACCTGACCAGCAGCTGCTGCACTCGGGCAGGGAGAATGGTAGCAGTATGGCCAGAATGGTCTGGACTCCGAAATACCAGACTGGACTGGCCCCCTATAGCGACTTTTGCCGCTGTGGAGATCTCTGTGCCCGTCCCTGTGTATGTGACAGCTGTCACACAGCAAACGGTGCAGGTCCGCTGGCTGCAGGTACAGTAGCCTATATGCATATATCCCTTTATCATTCAGATATGCCCATTGAGTCACAAGCAGACATGAGAGGACTCTGAATGACCCTTGACTACGGACGGGGCTTGAACACTGCGAAACATTGCAAGATCTGTCCCCAAAATGGTTTTGCAGGGAACTCTGAATTGACCCCAAAATATCTTTGCTTAAGGAGTTGTTTGAAGGAATTAATGCCAAAATAAAATAATTGGTTATCATTTATTCCCACACAAGCATAGCAAATTCAGTTAAGCACGGTAACATTACAAGCATATAAGACTGAAAAATATATTGGATATGAAACAGGTATGTACTAAAGAAGGGGAGACCCCAAAGCCATAACTAGGTGTGTGCCGATGGTGCCTTGCCCACCGCGCAAATGCACTGAGGACGCACCATCGGGCATCACACCTGCTAGCTCCGAGCCCAGACTGCTAAAGGCGGCGCCGCCTGTGTCCCGCTGACGACGCTGCCGCCCACCCGTGTCCCTCTGAAGCCGCCGCCCACCCGCCTGGACACAACTGTGTCCCGCTGAAGCCGCCGCCACCCGCCCACCTGTGTTCCGCAACTTCCTCTTAACTTGAAGCCGCCGCAGCCCGCCTGTGTCCAGCTTCAGCTGGACACAGGCAGGCGGGCGGCTTCAAGTTCAGAGGAAGTTTTCAAGCTGCTGCGGAGTCTGTGCAGCCTTCTCAATGGCCCAGCGGCAGCCCAGCCCCCCTCCCCTGCAATACAGAAGCCGCTGCCGCACACCAGACTTCTGCTGCTGAAGCCGCCACCCACCCGCCCGTGTCCCCGTGAAGCCGCCGCCCCCGCAACAGCACGTAAGTGACTACACTACTCTATATTACAATACACTTCACTACAGTACATTACACTACACTACACCCTAAGGGTGGGGGGGGGGGTAAGGGGGACTAGCTGCCGTACTGTGTTAAAGGGGAAAAGGGGGACACTGCCTGCCATAATGTGTAAAAAAGGGGACGCTGTCTGCTGTAATGTGTAAAAAAGGGGACGCTGTCTGCTGTAATGTGTAAAAAAGGAAAAGCTGTCTGCTGTAATGTGTAAAAGGGGGACTCTGCCGTAATGTGTAAAAAAGGGGACGCTGTCTGCCGTAATGTGTAAAAAAGGGGGACGCTGTCTGCCGTAATGTGTAAAAAAGGGGACTCTATCTGCCGTAATGTGTAAAAAAAGAGGACGCTGTCTGCCGTAATGTGTAAAAGGGGCTCTACCTGGTGTAGTGGCGCTACTGTGCGGCGTAATTTGAATAATGGAGACTACTGTGCACCATTATATGAATTGGTATTATTTTGTGGCCACATCCCTTTCCCGTGAAGCCACGCCCCTATATTTTTTGCGCGCGTCTACGGCGCGCACTGCCGCCGGTTTGCGTTAAGGGGGGGCGCGCACCGATGCCGTTTCTTGCACACAGCGCTAAAATGTCTAGTTACGGCACTGGGAGACCCATTCAATATAGTCCAAAAGAAACCTGCAGCTTCCGAACTAGAGAATGCTGCTTTCCCTAATTGTTTTCTAGTATTCTTGACAACACCAAAAAAAAATCAGCCTCGGTAAATGCAGTACAACGTAATGGTAATGAAATGTCATATTAAACATGTATATAGTTTAATACAGTTTGCAGCAGCAAAAGAAGATACATTTAGGAACAGGACCAATAATTATATGTACTAATTTTTTCTATGATTTTGTACAGTGTTTACCTCTGGAAATCGTCAAATGCACTTTTTAATGTGAACAAATACACCAGGTTTGAAGTCCAAATAAAATTTGATGCTAATGTAACTGCTAACTCAGAATATTAATTCCTGTTTTAAAAATAGGACTGATCAGCCCAAGAGACTTCCTGCTGATATTTCGCATGTAAAGACTGCCATCTAGTGGAATTCTCTTTTCCAACTGGATAACAAATCTCTTGATGTGGTTATTATAGTGATGGATTACACAGAAGAGGCTGTAATAGCATATAAAAAAAACATTGGTAATTCCTCTAAACAAATTCATATAAACACAAATCAGGCATGACTGTGAATGTGCCTATCAGGACTCTACGTTATACTTGTTTACACACGAGAATAAATATTCAGAATTTATGGCAGAACTAGGCTTTATGTTTACTGATGATGTGGAAATAGGATAATACATTATTATTAAAATGACGTCTCGAGGAAAACAGAAAAGTCTGTACTAAACAATTGTTAAAGAATGTGCTGCCTATACCAAAGATGTACAGTTATACTATAAAATCCCATTAATGTCTGTATTGATGAACACTGTGACTGACAATACCCACTGTCTGTCACTAGCATCCAACCAAACTGCATAAAAGGATCCTACAGCTCTTGTTTAAGACAGGTTCAATTCATTTAGCAGCAGATTCTTGCGCTGCGCACATATGAGGTAATAGTGGGAGGGAAAACCTTGCTAAAACAAACAGCGTAATAGTAGTATGGAAGGTTTAGATCAGAGGTTCTCAAACTCGGTCCTCGGGGGCCCACACAGTGCATGTTTTGCAGGTCTCCTCACAGAATCTCAAGTAAAATAATTAGCTCCACCTGTGGACCTTTTAAAATGTGTCAGTGAGTAATTAATACACCTGTGCACCTGCTGGGTTACCTGCAAAACATGCACTGTGTGGGCTCCCGAGGACCGAGTTTGAGAACCTCTGGTTTAGATGGTAACCTCACCGCTAAATCTGACAATTTAAACACATCAAATTATTTGGGCTTCATCATGTCTCATAATGTAAAATTCAAAAGTAAAGCCTCTCTTATAAGTGGTGTCTCAATTTAGGAAATCATCTAAAAAGAGAAACAGTATTAAAAATATAGCCAAACTGAATCGCTGCTGTCACTTGTTTTGGACCATAAATACCTAAATTATACTGTAGTTGAACACATAAAAAAAATGTCTGTGCATGTTTAAACAGAAATTTTAAATAAGCCAGAAATATCAGAAGCCTTCGATTAGCCACAAAAAAAGACTTGTAAACACTCAGATGCCACAGCACAGTTTATAATACATTTATAATAATGATCATATAACATCAGGATACTGTTACAAAAGATCCGAACCTTGGACTTGCTAGTTGCTGTGAAGTACTTCAGTACTATTTGGGAACTTTGCAGCCTTGGACTTGCTTGAAGTTGTGGGAAGCTGTTGTTCTAATAGGGTGAGACTGTTAGAGCCCTCAAAAGGCTTTTCACCATTAGCAATCCCTGACTGTTCCCTTAGTGCAGGGTTGGCCGAAACTTAGCCTTGCTGGATGTTAGCTGACCAGCCAGAGGTGCAGGATTGAGTGAAGCTCGGTCTTGCAGGCAGTAACTGACAGGCCAGGTATGATCGAAACTTGGCCTTTCAGGATGTTAGCTAAACGACCAGTTGTACTGGATAAACTGCAGCTCAGCCTTGCAGAACGTCAGCAGACACACCAGATTTTCAGGATTAGCTGCAGCAGACAAAGGAAGCCAGGAAGAGCCAAAAGGAGTCATTCCGAGTTGATCGCTAGCTACCCTTGTTCACAGCACAGCGATCAGGCTAAAAATCGGCATTTCTGCGCATGCACCGCAATGTGCAGGCGCATCGTATGGGTACAATGAGCATCGTGGGTTTGCACAGAGTGTAACGAACATTCCAGTCGCACGGCCGAACGCAGGAAGATTGACATGAAGTGGGCGTTTCTGGGTGTCAACTGATGTTTTCAGGGAGTGCTTAGAAAAACGCAGGAATGGCAGAAAAAACGCAGGTGTGGCTGGGCCGTCCCTCCGTCATTAGAAGCAACGCACACGGAGAGTGACAACAGGGATGGTCTTGTTTTGCACAAAATGATATTGTAGGTGCTCTGCTGCACAAGAGTTCGCACATCTGCAAAGAGAAAATACACTCCCCAGTGGGCGGTGACAATGCGTTTGCACGGCTGCTAAAACCTGCTAGCGAGCGATCAACTCAGAATGACCCCCAAAGTACAGAACAGAGAGACAAGGGCTCACACGATAACTAAGGACTATAACCAGCAAGGACAGGCAGGAGTGATCAGAAGATAAAGTTGTAGGGAGTGTATTGGGAGGCCAGCTGAGACAAGCATCCTCCTAATGCAAATTCTGTGCAGCTGGAGCCCTGCACGATTCTCAGGATGGCCCAAAGCACCGCAGCCGTCTGCCATCTCCGTTGTCTGGGAGACTATCAAGGAAGGTGCCAGGCGGAAGCGATATGATGTCCAGATTGCCTAGCAATGACCGGGACTAGCGCTGAACCACCGCAGCAGCTTGTGACATATACATTTCAAAATTGCAAATGAACATAACACATATGAAGTACAAATAAAACACATACAAAACATTCCACCGACAGTGCGCAATCCTTGTGTGCACAGATTCTAATATTATTATGGTGCAACAAGAGCAATTGTTCTTAATGGAAGAGATCATACAAAAACATACTAAGGGTGGTATCCAATTAGCTGTGGTAATTTACCACAGCTAATGGATTCCCCCGAGGCTATTCAGTTAGCACCAATACCTGGCAGGGATTAGGCACCCAAAGCATAATCCCTGATAACCCTCAGAGCCACGATAATACATGGGTTTGGATACTTATCCCATATCCCTTGTGTTATCACTTGAAAAACTGGTAATTTTTCAGTCAAATAAAAAACAGGCTATAATTGGATAGCCCCATAACAACCACTGGGCTAAAATCGCGATAATAGCCAGGGAGTTTTCAGACGAAAAAGTAGCACATCTAATGGAGTTCCAGATGTGTTAACCAATAGGCATTTAAAGGGTAAACTAAGTTAATTTTAAGAAAATTTGCAGATAGATAACCATTTATACAGAAAGTATTATTTCCTGAGATAAATATTTAATAGCAGTCTTAACTTGTAAAGATCACTAGTGGTAGAGAGGATCTTGATTATTAATTTTGTGCAGCTGTGTAGCCAGGGCCAGAGTAAGCCCTTGGGGGACCCAGGGCACCCAAGACAGGGGGTCCTCCACATCCCGCCAGCAATCCCCCCCCCCAGCTGCACCCGCTGCTCATCTCCTTCTCCTGCACTCCAATGAGGCCAACCACAGGAGCCGTTGTGGGGGGCCTCCACGCAGAGCGCGTTTCAGGGCAATTTGACTACCAGTGTGAACAGTAAAAAATACGCCATCCCCATAGACCTTTAAAATGCACCCCCCCCCCCCCCCCCAAGATATAAAAAAAGCTATTTTACGCACGCTCATGGCGGATGGCCTCGCAGAGAAATATATGTTATGGTAAGAACTTACTGTTGATGATGGTATTTCTCCTAAGTCCACAGGATCCACAGGATAACAATGGGATATGAAGAAGCAACAGCGGATTTGCACCAATCTGTCAAAGCTTTTCCGGCCTCCCAGCATGCAACGGGCCCGTCCATATATCCCCGCCTACTGGCTCAGGCAAATCAGTTGTTTTCCAAAGCTCAAGGCAGGAGCATCTAGATAGCCCTAATCAGGCGATAAAAACACACATGCACACCCTTCCATACAAGAAGGAAGAGGTTAGTGAGTAAAAGGATCCTCAAATCAGGTGCATCAGGGTGGGATCCCGTGGACTTAGGAGAAATACAGTTATCAACGGTAAGTTCTTACCATAACGTATATTTCCCCGGCAGGGTGCACAGGTTATCCACAAGATAACAATGGGATTTCCCAAAGCAATTTAGTGGTTGGGACGCTCCTGATTGGACAGGAGAATCTTTCGCCCGAATTCAGCATCATGAGAGGCAAAGGTATCCAAGGCATAATGTCTAATGAATGTGTTAATGGAAGACCATGTGGCTGCCTTACATATCTGTTCTGCTGAAGCACCATGTTGTGCTCCCCATGATGGACCTACCTTACGAGTAGCGTGAGTAGAGACATTAGCCGGAACCGGGAGATCAGCCTGAGAATATGCTTCTGAATCATCATCCGAAGCCATCTTGCCAGCGTCTGCTTATCAGCACGCCATCCTCTCTTGTGAAATCCATAGAGAATGAAAAGAGAATCTGTCTTTCTGATGGCACTGGTACGATCCACATAGATCCTTAATGCACAGACCAAGTCCAGAGATGCATCTCCCGCAGAAAGGCCCGGTACCTGGAAAGCTGGGACTACAATTTCTTCATTAAGGTGGAATTTAGACACCACCTTCGGAAGATACCCAGACCTAGTTCTGAGAACTGCTTTATCTGGATTAAAAAAAATCAGAAATGGGGAATGACATGATAATGCCCCTAAATCCCCTAAAATGGGGAATGACATGATAATGCCCCTAAATGATACTCTTCTAGCTGACACCATAACCAGTAGAAAGAGAACGTTAGCTGTCGACCATTTAATTGTTTTTATTATACTTGGAAGTATTATTGGATTTAAGCGCCAGCCTGGTGTTTGTTTTTAACCTTCTTCCTTGGTCCATTGTCCCTGAAAACACAACCTTCCTAACACTGCTCCCCAGCCCTGGTGACTGGCATCTGTCATCAGAATTTCCCAATCTGATATCCAAAAGTGTCTCCCCTTGTCCAGATGGGATGTCTGTAGCCACCAGGCTAATGACCTTCTTCCTTCCACCGTAAGAAACAGTCTGTGTTTTTATCATCTGATGCAACCCATTCCATTTGGCAAGAATCAGACGCTGCAGAGGCCTCAAGTGGAATTGTGCATACTCCACCATGTCGAATATTGACACCACCAAACCCATCACGCGCATTGCTGCGTGAATGGATACCTTTTGACTGTGTCACAAGTCCTGAATCCTTGACTGAACCTTGGATATCTTGTTCAGAGGTAAAATTACTCTCTGAAGACTTGAATCCAGTACAGCCCCCAAGTGAGTCATCCATTGTGATGGAATCAGAGACGATTTTGCCCAATTTATGAGCCACCCGTGGTTCTGCAGACACGTTATTGTCTGTTGCAGATGACATAAGAGCAATTCCTGTGTCTGTGCCAGGATTAAAAGATCATCGAGGTATGAAAATATTCTTATCTTCTGCTGGCGGAGATAAGCTGCCATTACCACCATAATCTTGGTAAATACTCTGGGAGCTGTGGCTAACCCAAAAGGTAGGACCTGGAACTGAAAATGCTGTTGGAGGATAGCGAACCTGAGAAAGCACTGATGGGACAGTGCTGTAGGAACATGTAGGTAAGCATCCTGTATATCCAGGGATACCATATAATCCCCTGGCTCCATGGCCAAAATGATTGAACGTAATGTCTCCATGTGAAACTGAGGTACCCAAATGCATTTGTTCAGTACTTTGAGACTGAGAATAGGCCGAAAATACCCATTTGGCTTCTGAACTAAAAACAGGTTGGAGTAAAAACCCTGTCCTCGTTGGTCAGGAGGAACTGGAATGACTACTCCTGACTGAAGTAATTTCTGAACTGCCTCTAACAAAGCCCCGGTCTTCATCTCTACCCGAGATGGGCTGGTTCAAAAAAAAATTTGAGGAGGGTGCTTCTTGAAGGCAAAAGCATAACCTAGAGATAGTGCTTCCTGAACCCAGGCATCTGTTGTAGACTGTTGCCAGATCTGTGCAAACTGAAGAAGTAGACCCCCCACCCTGGGTTCCCCCAGGTGGAGGCCAGCACCATCAGGCTGATGGCTTATTATCAGTTTTCCCAACCAGTCTTCTAGTAGCCCAATGCTTTTTAGTCTTACCAGACTTGTTGTATTGGGTCTGCTTGCCATCACTTTTTCCTTTAGCTTTTCCTTGAGACCGAAAGGGCCGAAAAGCCGGAACTCTAGGTTTGCAATTGTATGTGGAAGGAAACTTGACCTTCTTGGAGTTTGTTTCTGACTCCAGAATATCTGTCAATTCTTTACCAAAAAGAATATCTCCAGAAAAGGGCAAAGATTCCAAAACCTTCTTAGATTTTGAATCAGCTTTCCAGGTACGTAGCCAAACTGCTCTGCGAGCAGCTGCTGTTGAAGCTGATTCCCTGGAGGCAATAGTACCCATATCCAATGCTGCTTCTTCCAAGAACATTATAGCCTGATTTATATGAGCTATATGGGATTTTTGCCTAGAAGCTATAGAACAATTCCCCTCCAATGCATCAGCCCAGGCAACCACTGCCTTTGCCATCCAAGCTGAAGCCATGGCTGGCCTTATGACTGCCTCAGACAGGGAAAAAAATGTTTTTTAGAAAACCATCCACTCTCATATCCGTGACATCATTTAATGATGTTGAAGGCAACGGTAATGTAGATTTTTGCACTTATCGAATTGCATGTGTATCTACTTTAGGAGCCACCTTCCTTTTTAAACAATACCCAGCTGGAAGAGGATAATTGTAAATTCCATTTCTTAGGAATTCTAAACTTCTTATTGGGTGTAGCCCAAGCCTCTACCATAATTTCCGTCAGCTGATCTGACACTGGAAACTCAGTCTTAACTGTTTTGGGATGTTTAAACACAGGTGCCTTGGTTTGTTACACAGGCTCTGCTGAATCCTCTAAGGATAGAATGGCTTTCATTGCTTTAATTTACTCAGCTATATCCACTGAGCTGAGACCTTCCTCCTCCTCTTCGTATGCCGAAATAGAATTAATTGAGCTTTCATCTTTCGATGAATACTCATCTGAATCATGTGTAGCCTGGCAGGGTGAAGATTTACTTATCAGCTTGATTCTTTTGAGAAGCTGCTGCTGGAAGTGATACACCATAGGTGGAGAGCTGCATGTAATGGTTAATAGTGTAACCTATCCCTGGTACACGAGTTAGAGGAATTACCCATTCATCTATACTGGATAAAGTCTGTGCAAACATAGCCCAAGGTGGATCCATCTGCACCTGAATCTGCCTTGTATTTTTCATTAACCCCTGGTGAAAGCTAAAACAATTTGCACAGAAACCATCCTGAAACAGATCCTGAGAGGATAACACAGTTTTGCAAGACAAACATGATATGAGTGTTGGTGTTGCTGTGAGTGTACCTTCCTCCTCTTTGCCGCTCTTAGACATGATAAATAATCAACACTTCCACAGTGTACTACACAATTTGTGACTGTAATCACTTTAAACTTCTTAAAGTGACATACAATCCGACCCTACCCATGCACCAGCATTGAGGATCGGAATAAAACAAACTGACAGAAATATAGTAAAGTCAGCAATCACACTAGCAGTCAGTCATGTTATACATTAGTATAATAAGCAATATGAGCACATCATCAACTACATTTTAAGTATGTAGGAGAGCATATGACTGCATCCTGTTTAAATAGATCTAACGTATTCAGACACAAGGTGAAAGAAACAGTAAATGTATACAGACTCATATGCAATAGGCACTTATCTAACTATTCGTACTCAAAGGGTAGAAAGAGACTTAGTGCTGTACAACCCGTACTCAGTAGAGTGGGAGACTCACCTCGCTTCCAGGACTGATCCATACATTAGTGAATGCTGAGTGGATCCAGACACAAATAGTGTACACTGCCGCTCCATGAACCTATAGTGTACACAGACACTAAGTGAACACAGACGCAGCAGTCACACAGCCGCCTATGTTGCGACTGAGTCCCCTTCGTTTACAGCATCTGTGACGGAAGCAGGAAAACAGTTTTCCTGGAGCCTTATGATCCCTAAGACCTAGCGCTGGTGCACCCGAGGTGGCAGCCGCGTCAGCGACTGTTTGGTAGTCTCCTCCCAAAACAGCGCGGCTGTATCCGTATTCCCCTTCTAAGTGGAACAGATGCCTCACCTTCTCCCCGTGCTCCGGCCACAGCCTGGTAATGTCTGCTGGACCTGCTAGTATATCTGACACAGACGCTGCCGAAACAGCACTGTACTCATGGGAAAGCGTTGTCGTGACCCGGCGGAGAGTTGTTGGAGAAACTCTTTCTAAGGTACGTATAAGACGCTGTTTATAATGATCACTCAAAAAAAATAGTAAGACAAAAATAAAATAAGAAAACTTAGGGCTGCTAAAAACCTGCAACCCTCTGACCATGGTCCGGCTCCAGCTGCACCAAACAAAAAACTGATTTGCCTAAGCAAGGAGGCGGGGATACATGGATGGGCACGTTGCATGCTGGGAGGCCGGAAGGCTTTGACCGACTGGTGCAAATCCGCTGTCGCTTCATCATATCCCATTTTTATCCTGTGGATAACCTGTGGACCCTGCCGGAGAAAGACTACTTTACACCCCAGTTTTTGACCCTGCAATAGACCTTGGCCACCACAGGAATAAAAAAAAAATACCACCATATTCTGCCCCACACAGTAATGCGCCTTGCACCATATTATGCCATACACTGCAATGCCCATGGGAGAAGTGGGGCAGCAATAGGGGGAGTTACAGGGAAACAGAGGGGAATGGCTAGGGGGGTAGGAGACAACAGCAGGGGGGTTACAAGAGAACAGAGGGGAATAGCTGAAGGGGGACAGCAGCAGGGGGGTTACAAGAGACCAGAGGAAGATCTGGGAGAGAACAGGAGGATGGAGGAGAGAAGACATGTGGGAGAGAGCGCTGCAAGACCCGTCTTCAGGATGGGGAGCTGGAGAAAGTTTGGAAGCTGGATCACCAAACAAAGACTTGAGAGCTTTGCTACACAGAGAGAGAAATTATAAAGTGGAATATTCACTGGGGCCTTGTACTTGTTACAAAAGAAATACTCACTCTGCCAGCTGCAGAGACCGGTAGTCTCACTGAGAGAGTGGAACTGCCATCGTTCACATCCTCCTCCAGCTCCCACTGAATATACCGCCACACGGTGCTGTATGTGTAATGGCACTGGCCTGCTCGCTCCTCCTCATCCCCATTTAAATAGGGGCGTGTAACATCACTACGCAACCGCGTCATAATGCTGAACTCCACCCAGTGAGCAGATGAACATGGAGGGGTGAGGGGGGGAAACGCTGGGAGAGAAGTCAGCTGCCGACAGCGAGGTGCGAGGGCTTCGCACTCTCAGGGGAGGAGTGCACTGGCAGCTGTGTGATGTCTCACATGCGACTCCACCCCCCTCCTCTCGGGCAACACAGGGACTGATCCAAGCAATCTCCAGCCTCAGCTGTTGCCAGGAGATCTGTTGCTGGTGGCAGAGGCTGGATTGTGGAGACAGCAGCCCTAGAGCATGGCAGAGTAGCTCTGGGCCAGGGGGACCCCTCAAGACAGGGGGGCCTGGGGTACTGACCTGGCATGGTGGAGTAGCTCTGGGCCAGCCCCTACCCCTCCCTAAATCTGGCTATGTTTGTAGCCTCCTATGAGTCCCTCTAGTACAACCTTTTCAACTGGTGTGCCGCAGCAAACTAGTGTGCTGCGACCAGTTGCTAGGTGTGCCGCCGCCCGCCAGAGGTTCCCACCGCACAGACCAGCCGCCAGACAGACAGACCTGCCACAACATCCGGCCCATGACCTATGAGTCACCAAAGGTCACGGGTTGCATGTCGCGGAACAGAAGTGCAGCTCTGACCAAGCAGGCTTACATATCTGGCTGCTGGGGGACTCTCTGGCACCATGTATCGCATTCCCGCCCACTCACTCACACACTCCTGCTCCATGCTGCCTGGTGCAGTCCAAGTGTGAGAAATTATGGGGGCTAGGGGGCAGGTGCGTGGAATTACTATGGATGAGCATGTGTGTGGCATTAATATGGGGGGGGCAGGTGTGTGGAATTATTATGGGGGAGGCAGGTGTGTGGTATTAATATGGGGGGAGCTGGTGAGTGGAATTATTAGGGGGGCAGGTGTGTGAAATTACTAGGGGGGCAGGTGTGTGGCATTAATATGGGGGAAGCTGGTGAGTGGAATTTTTAGGGGGGCAGGTGTGTTAAATTACTAGGGCGGGGCAGGTGTGTGAAATTTCTGGGGGGGAAGGTGCGTGAAATTACTAGGGGGGCAGGTTAGTGGAATTACTAAGGGGGGGCTGGTGTGTGGCATTACTAAGGGGGCAAGTGTGTAGCATTACTGAAGGGGGGCAGGTGTGTAGCATTACTGAAGGAGGGCAGTAATGGAGGAGGAGGAGGAGGAGGAGGAGGAGTTTAAAATGATTTCCAGGCAGCAGATTGAGGAACAAAGGGGATGGTGGTTTTGTTGACAGCAAGAGAGGATGGGGGGGGAGGAGACTCTTGATGGAGTGAAGACAATTAAGTTCAGTTTTGGCCATGTTGAGTTTGAGAAAGCACTTGGCATGCAGTAGGAGATGGTGGAGAGGCAAATGAACACTTGAGGAGAGAAGGAGAGCGATCAGGAGAGGAGAAAGAGAGTTCAGTATCATTGGCATAGAGGTGATGCTGGAGGCCAAAAAGGAACTGCTGAGTTCACCTAGGGAAGAGGTTTACAAGGAGAAGAGCAGGAGGACCAAGGGCAGAACCCGAGGCGATGCCTATGGGAACGATGGATGTGGGGGAGATGGAACAAGAGGTAGAGACCAAGAAGGAGCTGTAGGAGAGGTAGGAGGTAAACCAAGAAAGGACAATGTCAAAGAGTTCATGGTCTGAAACGTGTGCAGTAGGAGAAGGTAATCAAAAGCGTCAGACTTTTTTTTTTTTTTTTTTAGAATGGGTGAGACAATAGTGTGTTTGACGGATGAATGGAAGATGCCAGGGAGAGGAATAGATTAAAGATGTGAGCAAGGTTGCAGCATGGCAGTGGTGAAGAAGCAACAAAGGAGGTGAAAAGGGATAGGATCCAGGGGACAGGTAGAGGATAGGATAAGGGAATTAACTTCATCTCCTGTGGTGGGGCAGAAGTAACATAAGGGCAGGTGGCAGGAGGGAAGTGGTAAAGGCAGCACAATGTGATGAGAGGAGTAGTTTTGTGATCGATGGCCTTGATTTTGGAAGTGAAAAAGGATGCAGTCAGTTGCAGTAAGGGAGGGTGGTAGGGGAGGAGTTGGGGAGAGCGTGTTGAATGTGGCAAAGAGGCAGCTGGGATTGGAGGACTGAGATGAAAGACTAGGAGAAAGATTGTTTGGAAAGAAAGGGTAGAGCAGTAGCCTCCAGTGGCATTAGGAGGTGCATGTACAAATTTGAAGGAACTGGATAAAGGTTGGTTATTGGAGTGACAGAAAAGTTGTGGGCAGTAGAGTAAAGAGCAAAGGCAAGGGTGAGATTATTGTAGGAGGATGTCTGATCATGGCAGGTAAGAGGGTATAGAACAGTATCAAGCGAGGAGGAGAAAGTAGCGGGTGCAAGATCATTGAGATTGCATCTGGTGACGGTAGATTTAGGTGTGGGAGAGATGCAGAAGATGAGAGAGTGAAGAAGAGGAGATGGTGGTCAGAGTGGGAATGGAGAAGACAAGAACAAGGGAGTGGCTGAGAGTGGGTGGGGAAGGAGGTACACTGGGGAAGGCCAAAAGAGGAGGAGGAGAGGGCTAGAAGTTAGGTGGAAGCTGGGTAATGGGGATTTTAAAGTCACCAAGGCTGAGGGAGGGGAGGTAAGAGGAGAGGTAGCAGGGAAGCCAGGCAGCAAAGTTGAGAAGAAATTGGGGGGGGGGGGGGGGGCAGGTGGACAGCAGATGATGGGGTGGATGAGATGAATAGAGAAGACTTCAAAAATAAGAGAATGAAAGGTAAAGCTGAAGGATGCCCACTCTGATGCCTGGGCGGTCATCAGGTCTGACGGAGTGGGTGGATAAGAGGCTCCCGTAAAATAAACCAGTTGGTCATGCAGAGTCAATGGAAGACAGCCAGGTTTCAGTGATAGCATGTTGGTTAATAGTGTTGCAGATGAAGTCATGGATAGTAGGCAGTTTGTTTCAGATGGATCTTGAATTTCAGATGGCATAAAAGAGAAAGGTAAAGAAGGAAGTGGGGAGATATGGATGAGATTTGCAGTGTTGCTGGTGTATGGGGGTGGGCTGGGTCTGCGAGGGAAATGAGGGCAGGGGGTTAAAAGAGTTAAGTTGAAGTGGGCAAACACCGCAAGTAGTAACAAAGATTGAGCACAATCGGAGTAGGTACTCAAGGGTAAGCTTTTGAGAGAGTTATGGTGTGCACAGTAAATACACAGTGCAGTTAAATTGGCAGAAATGCAGGTCAAAGAACAGTACAGGTAAGATTCTAAGTATAACTACAATAATGTTGTTAAGAGAAATATTCAGTAGATGTTATGGGTGCCGAAGAAAATACAAATACAATAATGTTAAAAGTGCATAGATGTGGTAAAAATCAATGGCAGTGCAAAGAGGAATTTTAAGGATATAAAAGGAAAACTGAAATCGGTACAGAGTAGATGTCAGTGATATTTAGAAAAATAATAAGCAATCACTGAGAACAGCAAGCTAAGGGGCCCTATACACTAGCCGATCCGCCGCCGAGCTGCCCGACGGCGGATACGGCCGACGAGCGACCCGGCGGCGGGGGGGCAGTGACGGGGGGAGTGAAGTTTCTTCACTCCCCCCGTCACGCGGCTGCATTGAAGTGCAGGCAAATATGGACGAGATCGTCCATATTGGCCTGCATGCACAGCCGACGGGAGACCAGCGATGAACGAGCGCGGGGACGCGCATCGTTCATCGCTGGAGCCTCCACACTGAAAGATATGAACGAGTTCTTGTTCATTTATGAACGAGATCGTTCATATCTTTCCAAAAATCGGCCAGTGTGTAGGGCCTATAAGTCACTGCAATGTCCAGGCAGGGAATTCAGTAAGGAGTGCACAGTTTATGCAGACAGCAGGTGTTTGAGATGGTGAGTTAGATTACTCACAGTAGTGTGATGAGAACCGTCCTTTAGGATCAGATAAGGCAGATAGATTTTTCTCCTTCTGTTTTCTTCCTGTTTAACTTTGGCATAACTTCGATTTTCATATTATCTCAAAACACTTAAAAATCTAAAAACCGTAGCAGCCTTAATGGCTTAGTAGCCTGACAAATACTGATTAAATCAGGCTACAGACATGAGGTACACATAGGAAGGCTACAGGAATGCAGGTATCAGTCTATTACTGGTTTAAGATCAGAGAAGGAGATAGGAAAGATCCAAATTGTAAAAATCATAGTAAAATTATTGCAATTATTTGACATACAGCAGTGTGAACCATTAGGATTGCATTTTATGATGGCTTATGACAAAGTCTCCTAGCCTAAAGGTAGTCCCACCTTGTCCATGTTTTGTGAAAATACTGTTGGGCATTTGAAAATACTGCTGCCCCAACAGCCCATAATCTACATCCCTAACCTTTTTAAAATCACTGCATCCTATATGGTCACAAAATCTATTTTTCTAAATCTGAAGCCATGCTGCTTACCTTCTCTAGAGAAACAACTCGGATCCCAATTTGATTTGACAGGAGAAAAGCAAAACTGTATGCCTGGGAATTGACATTACTGCCTACTGTGATTCTGTATATACAGAGAACGTCCCTAAGCTTTTTGCTAAAATTAACTGAGATCTTCGATCCTGGAAATCCCTGATAAATGCTAGAATCCTGTCCAGTCAGAAGATTAAGATGAATATGTCTTAAAATCCTATATATTTTTTCAGACTTCAAAGTCCACTTCTCAGAAAAACCTTGCTAAATTAATCTGGGGTAATAAGCAGTCCCAAAATAGACTATTTTTACTCAAAAAACTACAAGACTAAGAAGAAGAGGATTCCCCAATATCAAGGTTTACTACAGAGCAGCTCATGTTAGCCAGATTACAGCGGCTTCCCTAAACATTCTTAATATTAAAGCAAATCTCAACTATTTCTAACGTTTGAAAACTTGTTAATGGGTATATTCAATTAGCAGTGATAACGGACTTTTCACGTGAAAAGTCCGGTTTTCGGGTGAAAAAACTGACTTTTCACGTGAAAACGCAATTACAGGCTATTCAATTATCCTGGAAAATTTATCGGTGATCATTTTTTCACTAATTTCACTTCACCTTCTCTGAAGCAGGTGAAAAGTTGGGAAAAGTCACTATTTTAAGGTAAAAATGTTTGGATATGGTACAGAACTCCTGGGACACCCCCCTTAATGACTAATTAGGCACGTTGAAGTTTTTAATTATTTTTAATTGGCCAATAATGACATGTCATTTTTGGGGTGAAAAAGTACAAAGTGATGGAAATTGGGCTTCAAGGTATGGGACAGGTATATTGGGGTGCTTTATGAGTGGGACAGGTGTTTTTTAGGCTTGCAGATGGGAGTAATCAGTCTGTTTCCACTTTTTTTTAAAGTACCCTAAAATGACCCAAATATATACTTATACCCATTTTCATGTACCCCAAATTTAATGAGAGCATTTATTTTGCTCAAAAAAAAAAATAGCTTTCTATCTTTTTTTGCATTTTTAAAAAAATGCATATAACAGCCATTTCACACAATTTAAGTCCCCAAAAACGCTCTAATGTGATCTCTAACACACTTCTCTTCTGTTTTCCTATGTTAGTTTAGCATTTTTTGGGGTACAGGCTGATTTCCTCATTTTCACCTGCACTTTTCACTGCAAGAATTTTCACGTGAAACCCGGTCGGAATTGAATAGGTCGAAAAACGGAGCGTTTACGCGGCAATTTTCAACCGATTGCCGCAAAAAATTTTCGGGCGCAAAATTGCAGCGAATTTGCGGATAATTGAATATCCCCCTCAGTCTGGTAAAATCATTCCCTACTCTGAATTTTCTGGGAAAGCTTGGGACATGTGTAAATCTTGGCTACTCTCCAGATTTCACCTACCAGCCTTTTTGGGACAACCTTGACTGCACTGGGTCTTTCCATTATATACTCTACTCCAAGTTACAAAATCAGACTATGATTTGTCACAGATCTCAATCAGGTGATTCTAGTTAACCTTTATGCCCTCAAATAGAAGTTTAACCCCAAATTATTTGATTAACGAGATTACAACATGTGAATAGGATCCACATCCTTCGTTGCTATACAGGTCTATCTCAAAATTTAGGAGCGTTTATCAGAATTCTCCATTAAACATATAATATTGGAACATTTTTTGAATAAACAAAATAAGTCCACCCTTGAGAGAACTGAAGTTAACAACCTTTGTTACTTAATAAACAATATTATATGTATAAGGTGCTCCTTTACAAAAAAAATTTTTTAACACAATTTCTTTCCACTTTCAGAATTTTTCCAATTTTGCAGAGTTTTTACTTCTTCATTAATGTCATTTTCTATGGATAGATAAAAGTTTAAACAGTCCACAACACCTGTCACAAACCTGGGACTAAGCTGTCCATAGCTCGTCCAGCGGTTCTTTTACAAAGTGAGCCATCCTGTTCCAGGGTGATGTCAACACTTCACTAAGGTGCATGGGAATGGCCATGATTAATCTGATCTCTAACATCCAGTCATTGCCCATCTGCTATGCTCAAATGACTGCTCTCCAATCCTCTGCAAGAGTGCTTCATTTAAAGCTGAAAGTCGCTAACACACCATCCGAACAACGTGGAACATAGCTTCCTCTGTGTGCTTACTCACTGGTGTGTACCTTCTGATTCGACACCTGAACAAGCACTCATGTTACCTGTTACAGCGCAAGCTCTTCCATCATGAAACCTGTGAATTATTGCATCTGCTCTGCAGTATTACTGCTCTTGCCAGTGTCTAGGAGGTCCTTCGGCCTCTGTTCAGTCCCACTGCTTCCTCTGGTTTGATTCCAATTCCTGTCGCCACTGGTTCTAGTCCAGTGCAAATACTCCTCCGGTTTCACTCCAGTTCCTAACTCCACTGGTTTCACTCCAGTGCAAGTACTCCTCCAGTTCCAGTCTGGGTCTAGTCACCTCCCGACTCCTACAATTCCAGTTACCTCCTGATTCCTCTGGTTCAATTCCGGTCTCCACTGGTCCCAGTCTAGTGCAAGTACTCCTCAGATTCTAGTTACCTACTGATTCTACTGATTCCATTCCAGTTCCTGTCTCCTCTGATTACACTCCAGTGCAAGTACTAATCTAGTTCCAGTCCATTTCTAGTCACCTCCTGACTCTTTTGGTTCCAGTTACCTCCTGATTCCTCTAGTTCCATTCCATTCCTGTCTCTGCTGGTTCCAGTCCAGAGCAAGTATCCCTCTGGTTCCTGTATTCCCTGGTTCCAGTCTAGTTGTAATTACCTCCTGACTTCTCCCTTTCCAGTCCATTTTAGCATCCATGTAACCAGCTTCTGTCCATCGTTTTGGTTCCAGAACGGATCAAGCCTGCAATCTACATTCTGGCCCTAGTCCGGTTCAAGCCGGACTCTTAAATATCCATCTATTAGCAATGACTGTAATAGTACTTCCAAATGCCAAGTATTCAGTCCACTACCATTTATGATTTCAAACAAGTCTTCTGTTAACAACTGGCCTGCTCAATGCAGAGTCAAGTGGTCTGATCCTGTATTTGATGCATCAGCCTGCATTGCTGCTCTGCATACTGTCTCCACTATTCTTCTCAGCACGTCTACTCCAAGCTTGCCTCTGTGACTCTTTGCTCATCAGACATTGATGGTGTTTGTTGTGCTGTGGGTCCTCTCATTTAGTGTTGGGATTTGTGCTGAGCTTCCATTGGGGTGATCAGCTCTGGATGCCGAGGTCGGAATACTAGATCAATGTCCCTAATTGAGGGTGTAGGTTCCAGGCACCCAGCTCTGGTAGTAGGTTAAATCAATTCCAGTGGTTTTCCAGTCAGGCTGGAATTGGTTATCAGAGTTGCCTCCTGTCCAGTCCAAAATCTGAAGCACTGGTTCCAGCTCCACAGTCCTGAGGCTCAGGCCAGAGGACTTAGTCCTCTCCATTGGTTCCAGGTGCTGGTTATAGGTTTTCAGTGGTCACTGGCCTCCTTGATGAACTAGGGTCCAATTCCATGTCTATCCCTACTTCATGAGCAAGTGTATATATAATTTACTAACATTCATATAGAATATAGGAATTGATTGCTCTCATTACTTTCAACATTTTACTTTCAGTGTGATAGACATAGTTAAATCCATAAATATTTGGACACTACACAATTTGTTATTTTAGCTGTTAAACAAAACATATTCAAGTTAGTGATATAATGAATATGGTTTTAAAGTGCAGACTATCAGCTTTAATATGAGGGGTATTCACATCCAAATTGAAGGAAGGATTTAGGAATTACAACTGTTTAATATGTAGCACCCCCTTTTTTCAAGGGACAAAAATGTAATTGGACAATAGACTCAAAAGCAGTTTCATGGACATATGTGGGCTATTCCTTCATTGTGTCTTTATTAATTAAGCAGGAAATAAAGTTGATTCCAAGTGTGGTATTTGCATTTGGAAGCTGTTGCTGTAAACCCACAACATGTGGTCAAAGGAGTAAAACAGGATATCATTAGTCTGCAAAAACAAAATTCAATGTGAGAGACAGCGGGAACCTTCGAAGTGATCTAGTCAAGAGTTTGGAATATTCTGAGAAGAAAAAAAAAGGATTTTAATTACCTACCAGTAAATCATTTTCTCGCAGTCCGTAGAGGATGCTGGGGTCCACATTAGTACCATGGGGTATAGACGGGTCCACTAGGAGCCATGGGCACTTTAAGAATTTGATAGTGTAGGCTGGCTCCTCCCTCTATGCCCTACTACCAGACTCAGTCTAGGAAACTGTGCCCGAGGATACGGACATACTTTGTGAGAAGGATAGAAAAGATAGTGGTGAGATTCCAAACCAGCACACACAAAACTAGAGGATAGCCAAGCTAAGCAAACTTTAAACCAGGAACAGCAACCGCTGAACCAACAATACTTAATCAAGTAACAGTGCAGGAATAAACGAAGCACTGTGCGGGCGCCCAGTATCCTCTACGGCAGCGTTTTTCAACCGCTGTGCCGCGGGCGGTTGGCAGGTGTGCCGCTGCCTGCCAGAGATGCCCGCTGCCCACCAGAAATGCCCACTGCCACCGCCTGTCACAAATGCCAGCTGCCGCTGGCCGCCGCTCCCCAGCCAAAGACGCCTGCCGCCCGCCAGAGATACCTGCCAGGCTGCCGCCATCACTATCCATGACCTATGGTGATGTGGTGTGATTCATAGATCACGCACGCCATGTAGCCTGGCTGCCCGCCCACTGCTGCTCCGTGATGCCCGAGTCTCCAACTCTCCATGCCTTCTCAGTGCCCCTCACTGCTCCCGCCACTGACTGCTACAGGTTAAAAATGATTATATTTTTATGTATGTGTGGAATTACTGGGGGAGGGAGGAAGCATGCTGTGTGTGGAATCACTGGGGGGGGGGGGGGGGGGGGACAGGCTATGTGTGGACTTAATATGGGGGTGACAGTTTGTGGAATTACTGGGGAGAGGTCAATGAGTGGAAATACGGTGGGTACATTGTGTCGCATTACTTCTGGGGGCCAATGTGCTTTAATACTTCCGGGGGCCAATGTGCTTTATTACTGCTGGGGGCCAATGTGCTTTATTACTGTTGGGGGTCAATGTGCTTTATTACTGTTGGGGGTCAATGTGCTTTATTACTGTGGGGGCCAATGTGCTTGTTTACACAGTGGTTGCCAATGCGTTTTATTACAGTGGGGGCTAATGTGTTTTATTACTGCGGGGGCAAATGTGCTTTATTACAGTGGGGGACAATGCGTTTTATTACTGTGAGGGTGAAAGCATTTGTTTTATTACAGTGGGGGCCAATATATGTTGATATTTGTTATTATATATTATATTTGATTAAAAAAACTGATGGTGTGCCTTAGCAATTTTAAAATCTTGTTTAATGTGCCACAAGTTTAGAAAGGTTGAAAATCACTGCTTTACGGACTATGAGAAAAGGATTTACCGGTAGGTAATTAAAATCCTATTTTCTCTTTCGTCCTAGAGGATACTGGGGTCCACATTTGTACCATGGGGATGTACCAAAGCTCCCAAACCGGGTGGGAGAGTGCTCAGGTTCCTGCAGAACTGATTGACCAAACTGAAGGTCCTCAGAGGCCAAAGTATCGAACTTGTAGAACTTAGCAAATGTGTTTGAACCTGTCGAAGTAGCTGCTCGGCAGAGCTGTAAAGCCGAGACACCCCGGGCAGCCGCCCAGGAAGAACCCACTGACCTAGTAGAGTGGGCCTGTACACATTTTGGACATATCAAACCTGCCGTGGAATAAGCATGCTGGATAGTAAGCCTGATCCAGCGTGCAATTGTCTGCTTTGAAGCAGGACACCCAATTTTATTGGGATCATAGAGAATAACAGTGAGTCAGATTTTCTGTGACGAGCTGTACGCTTAACATAGATCTTCAAAGCCCTCACAAAATCCAAGGACTTTGAAGTAGCAGAGGTGTCGGTAACCACCGGAACCACAATAGGTTAGTTGATATGAAATGCACACACCACCATTGGAAGAAATTGCTGACAAGTTCTGTCTTCATGAAAAATCAAATAGGGGCTTTTGTGAGACAACGCCCCCAGCTTCGACACGCCTTGCAGAAGCCAAGGCCAACAGTGTGACGGCCTTCCACGTAAGAAACTAGACATCAATGCTGTGTAAAGGCTCAAGCCATTCCGAATGAAGGAACTGCAACACAACGTTGAGATCCCAAGGTGCCGTAGGAGGCACAAAGGACGGTTGGATGTGTAGAACCCCCTTCAAAAATGTCTGAACCTCAGGGAGAGAAGCCAATTTTTCTGGAAGAAAATGGATAAGGTCGAAATCTTGACTTTTATGGAGTCCAAACGCAGGCCCACATCCACACCTGACTGCAGAAAAAGGAGAAAACGTCCCAGTTGAAACTCCACCGCAGGAAATTTCCTGTTCTCACACCAAGAGACATATTTTTTCAAAATACGGTGGTAATGTTTAGACATTACCCCCTTTCTGGCTTGGATCAGGGTTGGAATAACCCTATCCAGGATCCCTTTCCAGGCTAGAATTTGATGCTCAACCTCCATGCCATCAAACGTAGCCGTGGTAAGTCTTGAGAGACGAATGGCCCCTGTTGTAGAAGGTCCTCGCGAAGTGGGAGAGGCCACTGGTCCTCTGTGAGCATCTCCAATAGATCCGGTAACAGGCCGTTCTTGGCCAGTCCGGAGCAATAAGAATTGCTTGAACCTTTTCCCTTTTTATTCTTTTAAGAATTTTTGAGATCAGTGGAAGTGGTGGAAACACGTACACCATCTGGTAGGCCCATGGAGTCACCAGAGCATCCACCGTCACTGCTTGTGGGTCTCTCGACCTGGAACAATACCGCTTGAGCTTCTTGTTGAGACGAGAGGCCATCATGTCGATTTGTGGCATTCCCCACCGATGTGTCAAGCACCCAAACACCTCCGGGTGAAGGCCCCACTCACCTGGGTGGAGGTAGTGTCTGCTGAGGAAGTCTGCTTCCCAGTTGTCTATTCCCGGAATGAAGATTGCCGACAAAGCCACAGCGTGTCTTTCCGCCCAGAGGAGAATCATTGTCACTTTTGACATTGCTGTACTGCTCTTTGATCCTCCCTGTCAGTTTATGTATGTTACCGCTGTCACATTGTCTGACTGAACCTGAAAGGCGTGATCTTGGAGAAGAAGTGATGCTTGTAAATGGGCGTTGTATATGGCCCTTAGTTCCAGAATGTTGAGTGGAAAGATGGTTTCCTGACTTGACCATTTTCCTTGGAACTGATCCCCTTGGGTGACTGCTCCCCAACATCTGTGGCTTGCATCTGTGGTTAGCAGAATCTAATTTTTGAATTTTTCCAACAGATACAGCTGGAAGGGCCTTGCGTGAAACCTTCCGTACTGCAGTGCCTTGTAAGAAGCTACCATCTTCCCCAGGAGGCGAATGCATAGATGCACAGATATCCAGGTTGGTTTTTAGAACATCCCGTACCATCGACTGGATTACCAATGCCTTGTCTAAATGAAGGAATAACTTCTGTGCCTCCATATGCAGTATCATCCCCAGGAACGGAAGCCTTCGTGTTGGTTCCAGATGAGATTTTGGTAGGTTCAGAATCCACCCGTGATCCTGGAGTAGTCGGGTTGAGACGGCAATGTCGTCCAACAACCTCTCCCTGGATGGTGCTTTTATCAGCAGATCGTCCAGGTACGGTATTATGTTCACTCCTTGTTTGCGGAGGAGAAACATCATCTCTGCCATTACCTTGGTGAACACCCTCGGTGCCGTAGAGAGGCCAAATGGTAGGGCCTGGAACTGGTAGTGACAGTCCTGTAATGCAAACCTTAGATAAGCCTGATGAGGCGGCCAAATCAGAATATAAAGGTATAGTCCGTGGGCCAGACCAAATGTCGGTACCACCAAGAGGGGCAAAACTTGAGTGCACTTTTCTTAAAGATATATATATGGCCATAATATTTCTGTATGATAACCGCCTTATAGCCACAGCTTTGTGATATAATGGAAGGTCGTAAGTATAACTAGTCCATGGGCCAAAGCCAGATTTTTTACTAATCGGTACCAGTAAAGGGGGCAAAACTTTGTTGTATTTCTTTTGTAGAACTATGATAGTAGAGTTGTTTTCTGAATGATAACCTTACCAGAGTCCCAGCTTATAGGTAGTAAAACACAAAAATGTGTGTGTTGGGGGAATATAAGTCAATGGGGATTTTGGTGATTTTTGCCAGGTTCTATCACTGGATCCAGGTGGTCTATAAACTAATCAGAGATAAACGTTTTGTAGCCCTGGATCTCTTCTCTGGGATTGCCTTTTTGCTTGCATGGGAACCCCAAGGAACCGGAGCTACACCGGCTGAAAGCCGGTGCCCCCAACCGGCAACCGCTCCATTATAGTCTATGGGGTGTTTGGTGATTTTTGCCCGGTTCTATCTCCGGATCCAGGGGGTCTATAAAAATTCCAAGATAGACGTTTTGTAGCCCTATGATCGCTTCTCTGGGTATGCTAATTTGCTTGTATGTGGACCCCAAGGCACCAGAGCTACACCAGCTGAAAGCCAGTGCCCCTACCGGCAACCGTCCATTATAAGTCTTGGGGTCTCTTTGGACTCCGATATCTCCGGATCCAGGGGGTTTAAAAAAATTCTGAGATATATGTTTTGTTCAGGTGAACCTCTTCTTTCAGATGAGCACATCCCCAAAATTTTAGCACCCCTGGGAAGCAAAATATTCCGGGTGAGTTTTTTTTGAAGGGGGTCAGTTTTGGGGGGCGATTGCTCAGTCCAGTGATTTTTCTTCAACAATCTGAGATATGCATTTTGCAGAGGAGACTTTGGCCTACCCTTGATAGATAGTGGTAGGGGTCAAAGGTCGCAACCCCTGGCCTGTGGAGCTTTCCAAGCACTGTTTTGGGGTACCCCGACCCATCCTGGAGCTTAACCCCCAATGTAGTGCAGGTAGCCCCAGCGAATGGCAAACATAAAATCGTAAACCCAAGTTTCTGTACCCCAAATTGGGGGCACTAGTCCCCAGGTGGTAGTGCCCCCCCCCCCCCCCCAACGCTTCCGGACCATGTACCCCAAAATGTTGAAACTTGGTGGGGTGATGGTGGATAGACTATCCACAGGACAAATTTGGGGTCTCTGGCACCCAAGAAACGTAAGATATGGCTTCTGGAATGGACCCCACTTCACTTGAGCGCTTGCGGGAGAGCCCCGGGTAAGTCAATGGGAAAACACAGCTGGCTGGAAGTCCTAGATCTCTAGTTCCTGTGGAGCTATTTACATGAAATTTGGTACAATAGTGGTCCAAATTTGAGGTGATTCGGTCCAGCAGAACTGGAGCTATAGACAGGCAAAGTCAAGAATCTGTACCCGGGAACTCCTGGGTAAGTCAATGGGCAAGTACTGCTGACTGGAAGTCCTGGATCTCCGGTTCTGGTGGAGCTATTTACCTGAAATTTGTCATACTAGTAGCGTATCCCCCCTATATTTGGGCCAAATTTGGGGTGATTCGGTCTAGCAGAACCGGAGATATTTTGCTCCAAAGTGGTCAAATTTTTGGCCCATTCAGGGAACCGGGTAGACTCTGCAGCTTGTGTCGGTGCCTTAAGTACCTGGGCTGGAACAGGTATCTGTTAGAAGAAGAAGAAAAAAGGGTGCCCCCCTAAAGCTCCGACCGGTACAGGTGATGTTTTGGAATCCAGGGGTATGGATAGGTCCCAGGGATCCAAACAGCCCCCCTGTCCCGGTGGGTGCTATTTTGTTGAATCCCATGCAGGGAACCAGGATATTTGTGCCCACAAGCCGGTGCAAAAAAGACTTGTACAGAAACAGAACTCTGTGCAATTAATATGGATACAGGCTTCATTGCAAAGCACCTCCGATAATGTGGCATTGCAAATGTTTTGGCATAAGACATTGACACCATTAAGCATTTCATCCAAATAGGCTTTGTCATTTTTATGGGTTTCTTCCTACCAAGCGAGAAATCCCTTCCATGCAAGCCTCATAATAGCTTCATACACCAGCTTGTGAAGTCGCACCGCACGGTTTTTAAACCCCCTGGATCCGGAGATAATCGGGGTCCAAAGAGACCCCTAAATCCCCATTGACTTATAATGGAGCGGTTGCCAGTAGGGGCCCCCGGCTTTCAGTCGGTGTAGCTCCGGTGCCTTGGGGTCCACATACAAGCAAATTGGCATGCCCAGAAGAAGAGATCCAGGGCTACAAAACGTATATCTCCGATAGTTTATAGACCCCCTGGATCCGGAGATAGAACCGGGCAAAAATCACCAAAATCCACATTGACATATTACCCTCCCCCCCCCCTTTGTTTTGCAGTTGAAGTGGAACTGGAACAATGACCTGAGTCTGCACCAGTTTTTGAATTGCTTTCTATGAAGTCATACTTGCTTCTTGAGAAGCTGGTAAGCCTGATTTGAAGAAAATGTGAGGTGGGAGCTCCTGAAACTCCAGTCTGTAGCCCTGGGCGATAAGATCTTTGACCCAGGGATCCTGGCACGATGTTGCCCATATGCAACTGAAATATCTTAATTGGGCTCCCACCTGCCTGTCTCCCAGGCAGTGCAGACCACTGTCATTCTGAAGGCTTAGAGGAAGCTGGTTGCTGGTTTTCTGGGTTTACCTCTATTGCCTTTGAAGGTCGTAGAAAATCCTTTGGTTTTATTTTGACATTTTGCCATCCAGGACTGCAGCGTTTGAGCAGAGTAGGTTTTCCTAGCTGGGGGAACTGCGGAAGGAAGGTTTGTAGACTTACCTGCCATAGCCTTGGAAATCCACGTATCTAGTTCAGCTCCAAACAGGGCCTCACCTGTAAATGGTAGGTTTTCCTCGCCTTTCCTAGAATCCGCAGTCCACTGGCGTAGCTGTAGGCCAATGCGTGCTGACACTGCCATGGTGGTGTTGTATGCATTGAGCAAATTTGCAGAGTCCTGTATATGCCGTAGGAGTATAACTCTCTCCCCCCGGATAAGGAATATAACTCGTCAACTAGATTTCCTGACCATTTTGCATTGGCCCTAGTGATCCATGCACAAGCAATAGTGGGTCTCTGGGCCACCCGAGCATCCGTGTACAGGGATTTGAGAGTGTTCTCAATTTTGCGGTCAGCTGTATCCTTTAAGGAGGCTGCCCCAGGGACAGGTAAGACTATCTTACTTGAAAACCTAGATACTGATGCATCAACAATTGGTGGGTTTTCCCATTTTTTCCTACCATCCTGAGGGAAAGGGAAGGATGCGAGTACTCTCTTCGGGATCTGAAACTTTTTATCAGGATTCACCCAGGTTTCCGCAAACTGAGAATTCAACTCTTGATGCAGGAAAAGTAGCCGAGGATTTCTTTTTTACATTAAAATAAAAGACACCTCATCCTCCTCTGTCACCTTATCAGGAATTTGCAGAACGTCTCTAATAGCTTCTATCAGAGCCTGTACCCCCTGTGACAGAGCTGCATCCCCGCCACACTTAGCCCACATCAGCATCCTCTGCGTCTGACACGTCGTCATCAGTGTCAGTCTGCAGAATCTGTGCCAGTGTACGCTTTTGTGGACAAAGGGGCAGGGGTCTGAGATGCTGGTATGGGAACTGAATCTCTATTCATCAGGTCATCCACAGACTGTCTTAAGTACTGCGTCTCTTTCTCATTCTGGGATAATTAGAAATATTCGAGATCATCCCTTTTAGAGAATCCAACCATGCTGGTTCGGATCCACTAGCCTGAGAATGAGTAGTATCCTGAGTACATTGTAGTGATCCCCCATGGAAAGAAAAACACTCTGCTGTGCATGAAACACACTCCTTAGACATTATAATAAGAGGTATACACACACACACGCACATACACACGAGAAAAAAAGGTTAAGCCCAGTTAACCCACACAGAGCCCTTCTAGGGAGATACAGAGTAAGATAGAGTCAGCCACAAAGCACCCTTCTGCTAAACCTTAAACATAGTTGGGTCACAGACTAAGTACCCTTAATAGGGTATCAGTACTCTTATACTGTCCCCTGTCCCCTCCTATGAGCCCCTGGTACCGCTGAGGTAGGGAGTCCTTGTGGAGGAGCTGCACTTCTCTAGCAGTCTGCACAGTGAGAGCTGTAGAGGGAAAATGGTGCTGGTGAGCCGCTGGATCCGCTCACAGTGAAGCCCCGCCCCCTTAATGGCGTGCGGTCTTCCCGGTTTTTTGTACTGGCTGATGTTTATAATGTGCTTTACAGTGGGTTAGAACCCCTGTAAGCTGCTGCCAGTGTGGGTATTTTGTATTTTAAGGCTTCAGCTCGCCCCTCACAGCGGAACACACATAGTATGCCTCTGAAACCTGGAGCAGCAGCCTGCCTGTCAGCGCTGTGACTCCATACCCTTATGCCACCAGCGACCCGCAAACCACTACTCACCACTCTTCTCACTTCTGGGTGGCGGCGTGCTGCGTGAATGTACGCTCGCGAATAATTCCCTCAAGAGTTCAGGGATCGGGACCATTAACCCTATGGGAGGTTGGGCCATTTCTTTCCTTCCCCCAAGTCCCACGAAGCAGGCAGTCTGGTGCCAACCAGACCTGCCTGAAAATAACAATAGAAAATTAAACGCAGAAAACTCTTCAGGAGCTTCCCTATGCGTGACCGGCTCCTCTGGGCACATTTTCTAAACTGAGTCAGGTAGGTGGGGCATAGAGGGAGGAGCCAGCCTACACTATCAAAGTCTTAAAGTGCCCATGGCTCCTAGTGGACCCGTCTATACCCCATGGTACTAATGTGGACCCCAGTATCCTCTAGGATGTAAGAGAAAAAACAAAATGCACTGGTGAGCTTGGCAACATAAAAATAGTAATTTCATACCTACCAGTAAATCCTTTTTTCATAGTCCGTAGTGGATACTGGGGAATAGTATATTACCATGGGGTACAGATCGGGTCCACTGGAGCCTGGCACTTTAAGAAATCAATAGTGTGTGCTGGCTCCTCCCCTCTATGCCCCTCCTAGCAGACTCAGTCTAGGAAACCATGCCCGAGGAGACAGACATACTTTGAGAGAAGGATATAACACAAAGTGGTGAGGTAACGAACAAACACAAACAATAAGAAAGCAGAGCTAACCAGAACAGAGAAAAACAACGCTAACAATATAAGGATAGCAACGTTAACCAAACATGGAACGGAAGCAACAGCAAACCCATCCAGTAACACTTACAACCAGGTAAGCAGGAAAACGAAGCACAGAGGCGGGCGCCCAGTATCCACTACGGACTACGAGAAAAAGAATTATGCTTAAATTCCTATTTGCTCTAACATCCTAGTGGATACTGGGGAATAGTATATTACCATGGGGAAGTGCCAAAATTCCCAGAACGGGTGGGAGAGTTCTGAGACCCTTGCAAAACCGCCTGACCAAAAAGAAGGTGATCTTTGGCCAAGGTGTCAAACAGCACAACTAAGGCCGAGACATCCCAGGCAGCCACCCTGGAAGAACCCACCAACCTTGTGGAGTGGGCCTGAACCGAAATCAGCACCGGCAGGGCAGCAGACGCATAGGCTTGTTCGATAGTCAATTTGAGCCAACGAGCAATGGACTGCTTGGAGGCAAGACGACCAATTTTCGTAGAATCATAAAGGACGAAAAGTGAGTCAGACTTCCTGTGATGAGCAGTCCTTTTGATGTTAATCCTCAAAGCCCTCACAACATCCAGGGACTTCAGAGCAACTGAAGTGTCAGACAAGACAGGAACCACGATTGGTTGATTTACATGAAAAGCTGATACTACTTTCGACAAACTGTGGGAAAGTTCTGAGCTTATCCTCATGAAACACCAAGTATGGGCTCTTGCAGGACAAGACCCCCAATTCCGACACTCGCTGAGCCGAAGCCAAGGCCAGTAACATAACGGTCTTCAACGTCAGGTATTTTAAGTCAACCTTGTGTAAGGGTTCAAACTAATCCGACTGAAGAAAGGTCAACACCACATTGATGTCCCACGGAGCAGTAGGAGGAACAAAGGGTGGCTGAATGTGCACACCCCCTTAAGAAAGGTCTGTACTTCAGGAAGTACCGCCAGTTGTTTCTGGAAGAAGATAGAGCCAAGATCTGAACATTGATGGAGCCTAATCGTAGGCCCTTATCCACTCCTGCTTGCAGGAACAGTAGCAACCGGCCTAGACGAAAATCCACAGGAGAACATTTTCGACCCTCACAGCAAGAAACATACTTCTTCAAAATACGGTGGTAGTGTTTGGAGGTAACCACCTTATGAGCCTGAACCATAGTGGAAACCACCTTGAATGGAAGACCCTTCCTGGTTAAAATTTCCCTCTCAACCTCCAGGCCGTCAAACATAGCCACTGTAGGTCTGGATAGACGAAAGAGTCCTTGTTGAATAAGGTCCTTGAGAAGCGGCAGAGGCCAGGTTTCCTCCAACGACAGGGTCAGGAGGTCCGCATACCAGGCCCGTCGAGGCCAATCCGGGTCAATGAGATTTGCTTGAACCCTTTCCTTTTTCAGTCTTTTTAGAACTCTGGGATTAGAGGAATCGAAGGAAAACAGGTAAACAAAGTGGTAATTCCATGGCGTCGTCAGGGCGTCTACTGCAACTGCCTGTGGGTCCCTCATTCTGGAGCAGTAACGGCGGAGCTTCTTGTTGAGACGTGAAGCCATCAGGTCTATCTGTGGACAACCCCACCGGTGAATGAATTGTTGAAACACCTGAGGGTGGAGGCCCCATTCCCCAGTTGTCCACTCCTGGAATGTAAAGGGCTGAGATGGCCCTTGCATTGGCTTCCGTCCAGAGGAGTATTCTTGACACCTCTTGCATTCTGGTTCCTCCATGCCTGTTGATGTACGCATACTGTCGTGGCATTGTCCGACTGCACCTATATGGCCCGATTCCGAAGGAGGGATGAGGTCTGTATGAGAGCATTGTAAATTGTCCAGAGTTCCAGGATGTTGATTGGAAGAGCAGATTCCTGAAAGGACCACGTCCCCTGGAACTGCGCTCCTTGAGTCACAGCCCCCCAACCCCGGAGGCTGGCATCTATTGTCAACAGCATCCAGGACAGGGTGTTGAAACTCCGACCCTTCATCAGATGGGTAACTTGTAGCCATAATAGTAGGAATATCCGTGCTTTTGGTGACAGGGTTATATGCTGATTCAGGCGCAGGTGAGATCCCGACCATTTGTCCAATAAATCCAGTTGAAACAGTCGTGCATGGAACCTGCCGTACTGTATTGCCACGTAGGAGGCCACCATCTTGCCCAGCAAGCAGATACAAAGATGAATCGAGACAACACGAGGTTTCAGCACTGACCGGACCATAGACTAAATAGACAAGGCCTTGTCCATGGGAAGGCAAACCTTCTGAGACACCGTATCCAAGATCATCCCCAGGATCTGAATTCTCTGAGACAGTTCCAAGTGATATTTCTGGAAATTAAGTATCCATCCGTGATCCGTAAGCAAACGAGTAGTCAAGTCGATACTGTGCAATAGCTGTTCCCTGGACACCGCCTTTATCAGGAGATCGTCCAGGTACGGAATTATTTGGACACCCCTCATGCACAGTTGTAGCATCATTTCCGCCATTACCTTTGTGAATACCCTTGGGGCTGTGGAGAGATCGAAGGGTAAGGCCTGAAACTGGAAATGTTGGTCCAGAATCGCAAACCTGAGGAACGCTTGGTGAGGGGGCCAAATTGGGATATGGAGGTATGCGCCCTTTATATCCAGGGACACCAGAAACTCCCCCTCCTCCAGAGTCACTATTGCTGCTCTTAGGAATTCCATCATGAATTTGAACACCCGAAGATACGGTTTCAGGTATTTGAGGTTCAAAATCGGCCGTACCGAGCCATCTGGCTTCGGAACCACAAAGAGTTCCACTGAGGAGGCACTGGAACAGTAACTCCTGTAGAAAACAGTTTCTGCACTGCCTGCTGTAAGGAAACCCTTGCTTCCTGTGAAGCTGGGAAGCCTGACCTGAAGAATCTGAGAGGAGGGAGTTCCTGGAATTCCAGCTGGTATCCTTGGGATATGAGGTCCCTCACCCAAGGATCCCGACAGGACTCTGGCCATAAGTGGGCGAGTGTTGAAGGCGAGCACCTAACTGAAAGTCGCCTTGTTGCTGGGGCCAATAGTCACGCGGAGGGCTTCGTGGAAGAGGATCCTGAGGCCTGGTCTGTAGGTCCAGCAACTGCTGGTTTACAGGACTTACTGCAAGATCCTCTAGCAGCATTGGAGGCACTTCTGGCCCTGCCTCTGAATCTGGCCACCGGAAAGGACTGCAGCGAGGGTCCAGGATAGGGACGCCTGGCAGGTGGCGGCGCAGACGGCAGATACGTAGATTTACCTGCAGTTGCCCGAGATATCCACTTATCCAGCCCCAAACAAGGCATCACCTGTAAAAGGAAGGCTTTCAACCCCTTTTTTGGAAACAGCATCTGCTGACCATTGATGTGGCCACAGGGCTCTACGAGCAGATACTGCCGTAGCAGTGGTACGGCCATTAATGATACTAAGTTCTTTAACAGCCTCACTCAAAGTTTGCAGTATCTTGGATGTGTTGTAGTAATGTAAATATCTCTTCTTGAGGTAGTGTGAGCAACCCTTTCAAAATATCATCAGACCATTTTACCATGGCTCTAGAAATCCAGCCGCATACTATGGTAGGGCGTTGGGCTACACCTGCTGCTGTATAAATTGACTTAAGAGTGGTTTAAATTTTGCAATCAGCTGGGTCTTTAAGGGAAATAGCCCCAGGAACAGGTAAAACAATTTTACATGACATCCTGTATACAGACGTATCCACTGCTGGTGGGGTTTCCCAGACTTTCCTATCCTCTGTAGGGAAAGGGAGAGAATTAAACACCCTTTTAGGGGTAATACATTTTTCGTCAGGATGTACCCATGCTGCCTTAGCCAGGGAATCTAATTCTTTATAAACCAGGAAGGTTGCAGAGGACTTTGGTTTCACATTAAAATACAATTCCTCTGCCTGTTCTTCCTCCTTATCAGGGATACTGAGCACCTCTCTAATGGCATAAATGAGGGCTTCAACACCTGGGGATAGGTAATTATCCTCTTCCACCTCAGCCTCTCCTTTATCAAACTCTGGTAGTTCAGAATCAGATTGTAACAACTGATGGAGAGTGCGTTTGTGAGAGACCAACAGGGGGGGCTGAAGAGCTTGTCTGTGGTCTTCAGCAGCAACCATAAATGTGTCCATTGTTTGTTTCAGGGCTTGTCTTTCTTGCTTAGCCGTAGCAAACTCTGAATTAATACTGTAAACCACAGACTTAAATGTTTCCATCAACTCATGTTTCTGCACATTATTCCCTTGTGAAGGAATTGAGCATTGGGTACACGAGGGACCCATGAGGAAGGTGTAAATCTAGCCTTGCATAAAGTACACAGACTTATTTGCAGACATGCTGAGCAGAAAAACACACAGATAGTATAATTAAGATCAACTTGTACCAGTATGATGGGAAAAAAATGTACGGAGAAGGCTTGGTATGGCTAATAATCCAAAGTATACAGGGGTATGTGTTGTTGGATAGACACAATTTAGGTCGACAGTCATTAGGCCAACCATGGAAGGTCAACATAAATTAGGTCGACAGGCCAAAAGGTCGACATGAGGTTTTTGACTGTTTTTGGTGTCGTTTTCTACATAAAGTGACGGGGAAACTCTAATTAGTGCACAGTGTCCCCTCGTAGCTTCGGGCAAGGTCACTAGTGTTCATTGATGATGTGACAGAAGACAGAAGAACTCTGAAGTATATAGGGATATTCAATCTGCTCAGATTCATCCACATTCAGCAAAGTTGATTGGATGGTGCTTCACAGTACAGATGGGCAATGACCTAAAACATATTGCAAAAGAAACCCAGGAGTTTATTGCAAAGAAGTCTAATATTCTGTAATGGGCGACGCAATCACTTGATCAAACATGTATTTCACTTGCTGAAGACAAAGGTAAAATCAGAAAGACCCCTGAACAAACAACAACTAAAGGCATTTGCATTAAAGGCCTGGCAAAGCATAATGAAGTAGGAAACCCAACATTTGAGGCTGCCCATGGGTCCCCAACAAAGGATTCTCAACAAAGTATTAAAAATGAACATTTATTGACCAATTACATTTGAGCCCCTGAAAATAGGAGGCTGCGTATAAAAATAGTTGAAATTCTTAAACTTTTCATACAATATATTTTTGTTTAACACCTTGAAAGTCTGCACTTCAATTGTATCTCCATTGTTTAATTTCAAATACATTGTGGTGGTGTACAGCACCTCAATTATGAAAATAGTGCAGGTGACCAAATGTATATGGACCCGACTGTATGTCAGTGTTTGATGATCTGTAACATGTATATCATGGTTTGTGTCAGTTGGTATCCTTGGGTCAGCTCCAATTGTCTTATCTGGAATATGCCCATCACACATTAGTGGATTACCAAGAAAAGGATTGTTTTAAGGTACTAAATTAGTAGCCTGCACTGAAATATCAGTGCAATTAGAAAGGTCAGAGCATAGTTGGATCCTCATACTTGTACATACAGTATTCACAGCGCTTAACTTTTTCCACATTTTGTTATGTTACAGCCATATTCCAAAATGGAATAAATTAATTTTTTCCTTCAAAATTATACACACAATACCCGATAATGACAACGTGAACAAAGTTTAAGATTTTTGCAAATTTATTAAAAATAAAAAAATAAAAAAAAATTGCATGTACATAAGCATTCTCAGCCTTTGCTATGAAGCTCAAAATTTAGCTCAGGTGCATCCTGTTTCCACTGATCATCCTTGAGCTGTTCCTACAGCTTAATTGGAGTCTACCTATGGTAAATTCAGTTTATTAGACATGATTTGGAAAGGCACACACCTGTCTATATAAAGGTCCCACACTTGACAGTGCATGTCTGAGCACAAACCAAGCATGAAGTCAAAGGAATGGTCTTGTAGACCTCCGAGACAGGATTGTCTGGAGGCACAAACCTGGGGAAGGGTACAGAAACATATCTGCTGCTTTGAAGGTCCCAAAGAGCACAGTGGCCTCCATCATCCATAAATGGAAGAAGTTCGGAACCACCAGGAATCTTCCTAGAGCTGTCCAGCCATCTAAACTGAGCAATCGGGAGAGAAGGGCCCTAGTCTGGGAGGTGACCAAGAACCCAATGGTCACTCTGTCAGAGCTACAGCATTTCTCTGTGGAGAGAGGAGAACCTTCCAGAAGAACAACCATCTCCGCAGAAAACCACTAATCAGGTCTGTATGGTAGAGTGGCCAGATGGAAGCCACTCCTTATTAAAAAGCACATGGCAGCCCACCTGGAGTTTGCTAAAATGCACCTAAACGACTCTCAGACCATGAGAAACAAAACTCTGGTGTGATGAGACAAAGATTGAACTCTTTGGCATGAAAGCCAGGCATCATGTTTGGAGGAAACCAGGCACAGCTCTTCACTAGGCCAACACCATCCCTACAGTGAAGCATGGTGGTGGCAGCATCATGCTGTGGGGATGTTTTTCAGCGGCAGGAACTGGGAGACTAGTCAGGATAGAGGGAAAGATGAATGCAGCAATGTACAGAGACATCCTGGATGTAAACCTGCTCCAGAGCGCTCTTGACCTCAGGCTGAGGTGACTGTTCATCTTTCAGCAGGACAATGACCCTAAACACACAGCCAAGATATCAAAGGAGTGGCTTCAGGACAACTTTGTGAATGTCCTTGAGTGTCCCAGCAAGAACTCGTACTTCAATCCGATTGAACATCTCTGGAGAGATCTGAAAATGGCTGTGCACCAATGCTTCCCATCCAACCTGATAGAGCTTGAGACGTGCTGCAAAGAGGAATGGGCAAACCTGGCCAAAGATAGGTGCGCCAGCCAAGCTTGTGGCATCATATTCAAAAATACTTGAGTCTGTAATTGCTATCAAAGGTGCATCAACAAAGTATTGAGCAAAGGTTGTGAATACTTTTTGCAAAAATCTCAGAAAAACTTTTTTCCCGTTGTTATTATAGGGTATTGTGTGTAGAATTTTGAGGGAAAAAATGATTTTTTTCCAGTTTGGAATAAGGCTGTAACATAACAAATGTGGAAAAAGTGAAGTGCTGTGAATAACTTTCCGGATGCACTGTAAATAAATTGCAACACTCGAGTAATGCTGTCAGAGACTAAGAACTATGGGGGTAATTCCAAGTTGATCGCAGCAGGATTTTTGATAGCAATTGGGCAAAACCATGTGCACTGCGGGGGGGGGGGGGGGGGGCAGATATAACATGTGCAGAGAGAGTTAGATTTGGGTGGGTTATTTTGTTCTGTGCAGGGTAAATACTGGCTGCTTTATTTTTACACTGCAAATTAGATTGCAGATTGAACACACCCCACCCAAATCTAACTCTCTCTGCACATGTTATATCTGCCCCACCTGCAGTGCACATGGTTTTGCCCAATTGCTAACACAAATCCTGCTGCGATCAACTTGGAATTACCCCCAATATACAGTATGCATGCATAGTCATATACAGTTGTCAAAGTAGTTTGGCATATGCGCATACTGCCACTTTTCCTACAAATTCCATTCACTTGTATTTTTCATACCATTGCTTCTAAATATTCACTATGTTGTGTGCGTGTTAAATACAGATTAAAAAGAAGAAAAGAAAAAAAAAAAAGGTATACCACTTGAATATATTCTTTTCCCCTCTGTTTAAACATAATTGTGCTGTGTTGGTCTAACACAAAGGCAAGTGGAGGCGTGAACAAAGATTTTTAAAAAGCAGTGTTCATTCAATTGGTATTCTTTGCAAATCATCTTAGACAGTGGATATTAATTTAAACACATATATATATATATATATATATATATATATGTATTCTTTGCAAATCATCTTAGACAGTGGATATTAATTTTAACATTCATATTTATATATATGCTCCATCAGGGCTTATTGCACAAGTGCTCTAAAACACAAACAAACAATGTAGGCAAAACCTTGCTCTCACTTTAAGTGTTGCAAGCACATAATTGGTAATCATAGACCCCTAAATTCTACATTTCAGCGTACAAACAAAGCTTCTCACAATTTCCCCTTCAGGCAAAAAATAAATTAATTTGCATTCCTTACATTCTGATCTAATCATCTAATTCCTTACAATCTGTCTAATCATTTTAGACAGTGGATATTAATGTAAACATTCATATTTATTTATATATATATATATATATATATATATATATATTGGTATTCTTTGCAAATCATCTTAAGACAGTGGATATTAATTTAAACATTCATATTTATATATATATATGCTCCATATGATGCCACAAGCTTGGCTGGCGCACCTATCTTTGGCCATGTTTGCCCATTCCTCTTTGCAGCACTTCTCAAGCTCTATCAGGTTGGATGGGAAGCGTTGGTGCACAGCCATTTTCAGATCTCTCCAACTTCTCCCTGGTCGATGCCTTCATCAACAGATTGAGGCCTAGGTAAGCCTCACATCCAGATGGCCTCACAGCATTTAAATTTGCCTTAAATAGAGGTAGGGAATTCAATGGAGCGGATAGGATACCGCCCTTCGTGCCTTACCACAGAACTGCACTGTACCTTACCAAGCATTAACTTGGACACATAGGGAATGCCTGTCAGAAATTGCATGTGTAGAGGTCCAATTGGTCACAAAACTTGTGTGTGTCATAGCAACCAATCAGCATTGAAGTAACAGTAATCTAGTACTTTCTACAAAATGATAGGTACATTTAGCCTTAATACACCATGCAGCATGAGATGCCAGGTCCCGTGCAACTCTCATAGCGTTGGAAGTTTTCTTTTGCCGAAAACGCATCTTAGCAGCAATGCAATGTGACCAGGACACACAAGGAGTCTGTGCTAATTAATTTGATATAGGATACTTGTATATTGTGTGTGACAGAGTCTGTATACGGAGCAGCACAGAAATTGAGATGAGAGGGGCGGTTTGGCGCAACTGCAGCAATGATGTATGAGGACACATCAATTGAAGGTGATCGGTTGCTATGGGAAACTTCTCTAATGGTCCACTTCTCTACTCTTTTCACTGCTTGATACATCAACCCCTTGGTCCATATTACCCATGTGAAATAAGGCATGAAATTAAGTACTTGAAATAGACGTTATGGTAAGAACTTACCGTTAATAACATGATTTCTCTTATGTCCACAGGTATCCACAGGATAACATTGGGATATGCCGGAGCGACAGCGGAAATGGCACCAACACGGTCACGAGCTTTCTGGCCTCCCAGGATGCTTCAGGGCTTCCCCATATAATCCCACCCACTGACTCAGTCAGATCAGTTCTTTCCACAGCGACTTAGGCAGGAGCATCAGGTAGAAACCTATTTAGGCGATAAGAACACACATGCACACCCTTCCAAACAAGAGGGAAGAGGTTTAGTGATTGTCTAGATCCTCAAATCAGGTGCATCAGGGTGGAAACCCTGTGGATACCTGTGGACAAAAGAGAAATCACGTTATCAACGGTAAGTTCTTACCATAACGTCTATTTCTCTGGCTGGGTCCACAGGATTATCCACAGGATAACATTGGGATTCCCAAAGCCAATTTTAGTGGTGGGGACGCTCCTGATTACACAGGAGGACCTTTCACCTGAAGTCTGCGTCATGAGAGGCAAAAGTATCCAAGGCATAATGTCTGATGTATGTGTTTATGGAAGATCATGTGGCTGCCTTACATATCTGTTCTGCTGAAGCACCCTGTTGTGCTGCCCATGAAGGACCTACCTTACGTGTAGAGTGTGCAGAGACATTAGCAGGAGTAGGGAGATCTGCATGAGAATAAGCTTCTGATATTACCATTTGGAGCCATCTCGCCAGCGTCTGTTTACTAGCAGGCCATCCTCTTCTATGGAATCCGTAGAGGATGAAGAGAGAATCTTTTTCTGATGGCACTAGTATGATCTATGTAGATTCTTAAGGCTTGGACTACGTCCAGCGACGCTTCTCCCGCAGATAGTCCCGGTACCTGAAAAGCTGGGACTACAATCTCTTCATTCAGGTGAAACTTTGAAACCACCTTTGGAAGATAACCAGATCTCATTCTGAGAACTGCTCTGTCTGGAAAAAAACTAAGGAAAGGAGACTTACACGATAACGCTCCTAAATCTGAAACTCTTCTGGCTGATGCCATTGCCAGTAGAAAAAGAACTTTAGCCGTTAACCATTTAAGATCTGCTCTCTTTAGTGGTTCAAACGGAGGACCCTGGAGGAATTTAAGAACTAAAATCAAATCCCAAGGAGCTGCAGGAGGAACAAATGGAGGTTGAATATGTACAACTCCCTGAAAGAAAGTATGTACAGCCTGTAATTCAGCAATCTTTCGCTGAAACCATACAGTCAATGCTGATACTTGAACTCTCAAGGAAGCTACCTACAGCCCTTTATCCAATCCTGCTTGAAGGAAATCCAAAATCCTGGATACTTGAAAAGATCTTGGATTCAAATTTTTTCCAGTACACCAATGAATATAGGCTTGCCATATTCTATGATACACACGAGCTGAAGAAGGCTTTCTTGCTCTAAGCATAGTTTGGATTACTTGTTTCGAAAATCCTCTCGCTTCTAAGATAGAGGTTTCAACAGCCACGCCGTCAAAGACAGGCGATCCAGATGACTGTGGCAACAAGGACCCTGCATTAGCAGATCTGGACGTTGAGGGAGCAGTATCGGTGCTTCCACGGACATTCTTAGCAGATCTGTGTACCAATGCCTTCTTGGACAAGCTGGAGCTATTAGAATTATCGCTCCCTTTGCTTGCTTTATTTTTCTCACTACTCTGGGTAACAGAGATATTGGAGGGAACAGATAGATGAAATTTCCATTCTACTGACAGTGCGTCTACAAGGACCGCTCCTGGGTCCCTTGTTCTCGATCCGTACCTTGGAACTTTGTTGTTTAGACGAGACGCCATGAGGTCTATCTCTGGTAGACCCCATCTGTTCACTAGTGTCTGAAACACTTCTGGGTGTAATGCCCATTCGGTTTCCTGAATGGTGTGTCGACTGAGAAAATCAGTACACCTGGGACAAACACTGCTGACAATGCTGGGAGATGGAGCTCTGCCCATCTTAGAATGGAATTTACTTCCTCCATCAATCTTTTGCTGTGAGTTCGTCCTTAATGATTGAGGTATGCTACTGCTGTCGCATTAGCTGAGCGAATCTGGACCGGTCTTCCTTGCAGACTGTCCTTTGCCTGAACTAAAGCCATGTAAATGGCACTTATTTCCAACAGATTTATTGGCAGGCGACTTTCCCTTGTGGTCCATTTCCCCTGGAACCAAAGGCTTCCAAGTACCGCACACCAACCTTGCAGGCTGGCATCTGTTGTCAGGACTTGCCATTCTTTTATCCAAAAGGCTCTCCCCTTGTTTAAATGGTCTATCTGTAGCCACCACGCTAGAGAACTTTTTATGTTTACTGGAAACTTTAACTGCTTTTTTATTGTCCGATGATTTCCATTCCATTTGGTCAGAATAAGGTGCTGCAATGGTTGGAGTGGAATTGCGCATATTCCACCATGTCGAAGGTTGATACCATCAGACCCAACAGTCGCATTGCTGCATGGACTGACATTGTCTGGGCTTGCAACGCTTCCTGAGCCATGACCTGCACCTTGACTATCTTTTTCTCTGGTAAGAGAACTTTCTGTAGGTCCGAATCCAATATGGTCCCCCAAATGAACCATCCGCTGTGATGGATTCAGAGATGAATTTTCGAAATTTATGAGCCACCCGTGTCTCTGTAAACAAACTATTGTCTGTTGAAGATGGCTCAAAAGTAAATCTTGCGAATGTGCTAAGATTAACAGGTCGTCGAGGTATGGGAATATTCTTATCCCCTGTTTGCGCAGACAAGCTGCCATAACCACCATGATCTTGGTAAACACCCTGGGTGCTGTTGCTAGCCCGAAGTGAAAATGTTCCTGGAGGATGGCAAACCTGAGGTAACACTGATGAGACAGTGCTATAGGCACATGTAGGTAAGCATCCCGTACATCCAGAGATACCATGTAATCTCCCGGTTCCATAGCCAACATTATGGAGCGTAACGTCTCCATGTGGAACCTTGGGATCCAAATGTATTTGATCAACATTTTGAGATTGAGAATTGGTCGAAATGACCCATTTGGCTTCTGGATCAGAAATAGATTGGAGTAAAACCCCTGTCCACTCTGATGGCGGTACTGGGACAATCACACCTGACTGCAGTAATTTTTGGACTGCTTCTTGCAGGGCATTGGCCTTCGACTCTATACGAGAAAGGCTGGTGCAAAAAAATCTGAGGAGGCTGCCTCCTGAATGGAACCCATACCCCTGAGATACCACCTTCTGCACCCAAGCATCTGTTGCTGACTGCTGCCATGTGTGTGCAAAATGAAGGAGTCGGCCCCCAACCCCGGAATCCTCCAGGCGGAGGCCCGTCTCTTCAGGCTGCTGGTTTCTGTTCAGGCTTGGAAGCTGGCTTTTTGCTAGCCCACTGCTTCCTACCCCTGGTTTTGAACTGGGGTTGTTTTGACTCCTCTTTAGCTTTCACTTTGCTTTGCCAACGAAATGAGCGAAACTTTGAACCCTTAGACTTAGGGTTACAAGTAGCCGGAAATCTGACCTTCTTTGATTCAGCCTCTGATTCTAGGATATCAGATAATGGTTTCCCAGACAATATATTACCAATGAAAGGCAATGCTTCCAATTCTTTCTTGGATTCCACATCTGCTTTCCAGGTACGTAGCCAAACTGCTCTGCGAGCGGCTACTGTCAAGGCTGAAGCTTTAGAAGCAACTGTACCCATATCAATTGCGGCTTCTTCCAAATATTGGGCAGATTGTCTTAAACAGCTTAAATGATACTCTTGCTCCCTATTAGGAGAAGAGATGTCATTCTGTAGTTCCTCTATCCATTCGCCCATTGCCTTTGCTACCCAGGCCGAAGCCATAGCAGGTTTTACCACTGCTCCTACTAGAAAAAATACATTTAAAAAAAAAACTATCTACCCTTCTGTCTTTGACATCATTTAGCAAGGTAGATGACCGTGGTAAAGCAGATTTATGCACAAGTCACAGAACATGTGCATCTACTTTTGGAGTAACTTCTCTTTTCGAACAATCCGCAACTGGAAATGGATAATAAGAATTCCATCTTTTCGGAATCTTATATTTCTTACTGGGCATCGCCCAAGACTCATCCATCATTTCCGTCAGCTCATCTGACACTGGGAATTTAGTTTTAACTGACTTTGTTCGTTTAAACACAGGTGCTTTAGATTTTAACACCGTCTTAGCTGGCTCTTCCAAAGAGAGAAAAGCCTTCACAGCATTAATAAGTTCAGCTACATCCTCTGAACTAAAACTCTGCGACTGATCATCATACGGAGTATTTGAATATACTGTATCATCATCTGTTGTATCATCTTGTGTAGTCTGCCACATAGATGCATCTGTCTTAGTCTTACCTGTCCCCCTGTCTTACAAGATAAGCAAGTTAGGGATGTAGGAGTGCTTGATAAAATCTCATTGTCACTTTTGCCGCTCACAGACATGGTAATAATCTGTTAATGACTACACAATTTGTGACTGAAAATCACCTATATATGAGTATATAGAAGTGAGATCAATCTGACCACAGTGCACCTGAATTGAGGGTCAGAACAGGACTGACGTTACATAGAAAGTCAGCACACATACTAGCAGTCAGTCACATGTTAAAGCATTAGACATTGTCATACGAGAATACAATCCCCATTACAACTTATGAATAAGTTGGAAAATTGTACTTCTGTTTTTAACTGGTTCTTTTTCTCTTTTTTTTCTCCAACATAACATGCAGAAAATAAGAATTTACTCACCGGTAATTCTATTTCTCGTAGTCCGTAGTGGATGCTGGGAACTCCGTAAGGACCATGGGGAATAGACGGGCTCCGCAGGAGACTGGGCACTCTAAGAAAGAATTAGGACTACTGGTGTGCACTGGCTCCTCCCTCTATGCCCCTCCTCCAGACCTCAGTTAGGGAAACTGTGCCCGGAAGAGCTGACACAACAAGGAAAGGATTTGGAATCCGGGTAAGACTCATACCAGCCACACCAATCACACCGTACAACTCGTGATAACTATACCCAGTTAACAGTATGAATAACAACTGAGCCTCACTGAACAGATGGCTCAGAACAATAACCCTTTAGTTAGGCAATAACTATATACAAGTATTGCAGACAATCCGCACTTGGGATGGGCGCCCAGCATCCACTACGGACTACGAGAAATAGAATTACCGGTGAGTAAATTCTTATTTTCTCTGACGTCCTAGTGGATGCTGGGAACTCCGTAAGGACCATGGGGATTATACCAAAGCTCCCAAACGGGCGGGAGAGTGCGGATGACTCTGCAGCACCGAATGAGCAAACTCAAGGTCCTCCTCAGCCAGGGTATCAAACTTGTAGAATTTTGCAAACGTGTTTGATCCCGACCAGGTAGCAGCTCGGCAAAGTTGTAAAGCCGAAACCCCTCGGGCAGCCGCCCAAGAAGAGCCCACCTTCCCCGTGGAATGGGCCTTCACAGATTTAGGATGCGGCAGTCCAGCCGCAGAATGTGCAAGTTGAATCGTGGAGCAGATCCAGTGAGCAATAGTCTGCTTAGAAGCAGAAGCACCCAGCTTGTTGGGTGCATGCAGGATAAACAGCGAGTCAGTCTTTCTGACTCTAGCTGTCCTGGACACATAGATTTTCAGGGCCCGGACTACGTCCAGCAACTTGGAGGCCTCCAAGTCCCCAGTAGCCGCAGGCACCACAATAGGTTGGTTCAAATGAAACGCTGATACCACCTTAGGGAGGAATTGGGGACGCGTCCTCAATTCTGCTCTGTACATATGGAAGATCAGATAGGGGCTTTTACAGGACAAAGCTGCCAATTCTGACACCCGCCTAGCCGAAGCCAAGGCCAAAAGCATGACCACTTTCCACGTGAGATATTTTAATTCCACGGTCTGAAGTGGCTCAAACCAATGTGAGTTTAGGAAATCCAACACAACGTTGAGATCCCAAGGTGCCACCGGGGGCACAAAAGGGGGCTGAATGTGCAGCACTCCCTTAACAAACGTCTGAACTTCAGGCAGTGAAGCCAGTTCTTTTTGAAAGAAAATAGACAGGGCCGAAATCTGGACTTTAATGGAACCCAATTTAAGGCCCATAGTCACTCCTGACTGTAGGAAGTGCAGAAAACGACCCAGCTGAAATTCTTCTGTGGGGGCCTTCATAGCCTCACACCAAGCAACATATTTTCGCCATATGCGGTGATAATGCTTTGCTGTCACATCTTTCCTAGCTTTTATCAGCGTAGGAATGACTTCAACCGGAATGCCCTTTTCCATCAGGATCCGGCGTTCAACCGCCATGCCGTCAAACGCAGCCGCGGTAAGTCTTGGAACAGACAGGGCCCATGCTGTAGCAGGTCCTGTCTGAGAGGCAGAGGCCAAGGGTCCTCTGAGATCATTTCTTGCAGTTCCGGGTACCAAGTCCGTCTTGGCCAATCCGGAACGATGAGTATAGTTTTTACTCCTCTCTTTCTTATTATCCTCAGCACCTTTGGTATGAGAGGAAGAGGAGGGAACACATAAACCAACTTGTACACCCACGGTGTCACTAGAGCGTCCACAGCTATTGCCTGAGGGTCCCTTGACCTGGCGCAATATTTTTTTAGCTTTTTGTTTAGGCGGGACGCCATCATGTCCACCTGTGGCCTTTCCCAACGGTTTACAATCAGTTGGAAGACTTCTGGATGAAGTCCCCACTCTCCCGGGTGGAGGTCGTGCCTGCTGAGGAAGTCTGCTTCCCAGTTGTCCACTCCCGGAATGAACACTGCTGACAGTGCTATCACGTGATTTTCCGCCCATCGGAGAATCCTTGTGGCTTCTCATCGCCATCCTGCTTCTTGTGCCGCCCTGTCGGTTTACATGGGCGACCGCCGTGATGTTGTCTGACTGAATCAGCACCGGCTGGTTTTGAAGCAGGGGTCTTGCCTGACTTAGGGCATTGTAAATGGCCCTTAGTTCCAGAATATTTATGTGTAGGGAAGCCTCCTGACTCGACCATTGTCCTTGGAAGTTTCTTCCCTGAGTGACTGCCCCCCAACCTCGGAGGCTTGCATCCGTGGTCACCAGGACCCAGTCCTGTATGCCGAATCTGCGGCCCTCTAGAAGATGAGCACTCTGCAGCCACCACAGCAGAGACACCCTGGCCCTCGTGGACAGGGTGATCAGCCGATGCATCTGAAGATGCGATCCGGACCACTTGTCTAACAGATCCCACTGAAAGATCCTTGCATGGAACCTGCCGAATGGAATTGCCTCGTAAGAAGCTACCATCTTTCCCAGGACTCGCGTGCAGTGATGCACCGACACCTGTTTTGGTTTCAGGAGGTCTCTGACCAGAGATGACAACTCCTTGGCCTTCTCCTCCGGGAGAAACACCTTCTTCTGTTCTGTGTCCAGAATCATACCCAGGAACAGCAGACGCGTCGTAGGAACCAGCTGCGACTTTGGAATATTCAGAATCCAGCCGTGCTGTTGTAGCACTTCCTGAGATAGTGCTACTCCGACCAACAACTGCTCCCTGGACCTCGCCTTTATAAGGAGATCGTCCAAGTATGGGATAATTATAACTCCCTTCTTTCGAAGGAGTATCATCATTTCGGCCATTACCTTGGTAAATACCCTCTGTGCCGTGGACAGACCAAACGGCAATGTCTGGAATTGGTAATGGCAGTCTTGTACCACAAAACGGAGGTACACCTGGTGAGGTGGGTAAATGGGGACATGCAGGTAAGCATCATTGATGTCCAGTGATACCATGTACTCCCCTTCTTCCAGGCTTGCAATAACCGCCCTGAGCGATTCCATTTTGAACTTGAACCTCCTTATATAAGTGTTCAAGGATTTTAAATTTAGAATGGGTCTCACCGAACCGTCTGGTTTCGGTACCACAAACATTGTGGAATAGTAACCCCGTCCCTGTTGAAGGAGGGGAACTTTTATTATCACCTGCTGGAGGTACAGCTTGTGAATTGCCGCCAGCACAACCTCCCTGTCCGGGGGAGTGGCTGGCAAGGCTGATTTGAGGTAACGGCGAGGGGGAGACGTCTCGAATTCCAGCTTGTATCCCTGAGATACCACTTGTAGAACCCAGGGATCCACCTGTGAGCGAACCCACCGGTCGCTGAAGTTTCAGAGATGGGCCCCCACCGCACCTGGCTCCACCAGTGGAGCCCCAGCGTCATGCAGTGGATTTAGTGGAAGCAGGGGAGGATTTTTGTTCTTGGGAACTGGCTGTATGGTGCAGCTTTTTCCCTCTACCCCTGCCTCTGGGCAGAAAGGACGCGCCTTTAACCCGCTTGCCTTTCTGGGGCCGAAAGGACTGTACCTAATAATACGGTGCTTTCTTAGGCTGTGAGGGAACCTGAGGTAAAAATGTCGACTTCCCAGCTGTTGCTGTGGAAACGAGGTCCGAGAGACCATCCCCAAACAATTCCTCACCCTTGTAAGGCAAAACCTCCATGTGCCTTTTAGAATCCGCATCACCTGTCCACTGCCGAGTCCATAATACTCTCCTGGCAGAGATGGACATTGCATTTATTCTAGATGCCAGCCGGCAAATATCCCTCTGTGCATCTCTCATAGATAAGACTACGTCTTTAATATGCTCTATGGTTAGCAATATAGTGTCCCTGTCAAGGGAATCAATGTTATCAGACAGGGAATCAGACCAAGCAGCTGCAGCACTACACATCCATGCCGAAGCAATTGCAGGTCTCAGTATAGTACCTGAGTGTGTATATACAGACTTCAGGATAGCCTCCTGCTTTCTATCCGCAGGCTCCTTTAAGGCGGCCGTATCCTGAGACGGCAGTGCCACCTTTTTTGACAAGCGTGTGAGCGCTTTATCCACCCTCGGGGATGTCTCCCAACGTAACCTGTCCTCTGGCGGGAAAGGGTACGCCATCAGTAACTTTTTAGAAATCACTAGTTTCTTATCGGGGGAAGCCCACGCTTCTTCACACACTTCATTCAACTCATCTGATGGGGGAAAAACCACTGGTTGCTTTTTCTCCCCAAACATAATACCCTTTTTAGTGGTACCTGGGTTAATGTCAGAAATGTGCAACACTTTTTTTATTGCCGTAATCATGCAACGGATGCCCCTTGTGGATTGTGTATATGTCTCATCCTCGTCGACACTGGAGTCAGACTCCGTGTCGACATCTGTGTCTGCCATCTGAGGTAGCGTGCGTTTTTGAGCCCCTGATGGCCTTTGAGACGCCTGGGCAGACACTGGCTGAGAAGCCGGCTGTCCCACTGCTGTTATGTCATCGAACCTTTTATGTAAGGAGTTGACACTGTCGGTTAATACCTTCCACATATCCATCCACTCTAGTGTCGACCCCGCAGGGGGTGACATCACATTTATCGGCACCTGCTCCGCCTCCACATAAGCCTCCTCATCAAACATGTCGACACAGCCGTACCGACACACCGCACACACACACAGGGAATGCTCTGACTGAGGACAGGACCCCACAAAGTCCTTTGGGGAGACAGAGAGAGAGTATGCCAGCACACACCACAGCGCTATATAAACAAGGATTTTCACTATTACAGAAAGTGATTTTCCCTATAGCAGCTTATACAATACAGTTTTGCGCCTAAATTTAGTGCCCCCCTCTCTTTTTTTACCCTTTGAGCCTGGAAACTGCAGGGGAGAGCCTGGGGAGCTGTCTTCCAGCGGAGCTGTGAAGAGGAAATGGCGCCAGTGTGCTGAGGGAGATAGCCCCGCCCCTTTTTCGGCGGGCTTCTCCAGCTCTTTTATTAATATTATGGCAGGGGATTTTTACACATATATAGTTTATTAGACTATATTATGTGTTGTTTTGCCAATTTAAGGTACTCTAATTGCAGCCCAGGGCGCCCCCCCCCAGCGCCCTGCACCCATCAGTGACCGGAGTATGTGGTGTGCATAGGGAGCAATGGCGCACAGCTGCAGTGCTGTGCGCTACCTTAATGAAGACCGGAGTCTTCAGCCGCCGATTTCCAGGACGTTCTTCTTGCTTCTGACTCTGCAAGGGGGACGGCGTCGCGGCTCCGGGACCGGACGACCGAGGCTGGGCCTGTGTTCGATCCCTCTGGAGCTAATGGTGTCCAGTAGCCTAGAAGCCCAAGCTAGCTGCAAGCAGGTAGGTTCGCTTCTTTCCCCTAAGTCCCTCGTAGCAGTGAGTCTGTTGCCAGCAGATCTCACTGAAAATAAAAAACCTAATAAATACTTTCTTTTCTGGAAGCTCAGGAGAGCCCCTAGTGTGCAACCAGCTCGAGCCGGGCACAGATTCTAACTGAGGTCTGGAGGAGGGGCATAGAGGGAGGAGCCAGTGCACACCAGTAGTCCTAATTCTTTCTTAGAGTGCCCAGTCTCCTGCGGAGCCTGTCTATTCCCCATGGTCCTTACGGAGTTCCCAGCCTCCACTAGGACGTCAGAGAAAACAGTAATATACAGATCTCATATGCAATATGTACTAAAAATTAACAATTCATACTAACAAGTAGAGAGAATTTTTAGTACTGTATACCCTTCCTCTGTAGAGCGGGATACAGGGAGACTCACCACACTTCCATATCCAAGCAAATGCGCTCGTAAGACGCTGAGTGGATTCAGACGCTACTGATGTACACTACCGCTCTTGTATAACGGATAATGAACACAGTCGCTCACTGCGGACACGGACGCTCAGCGACTTCCACGTGTATGCAGATGCTAAGGCCTGCGACTCGGTCTAGGCGGGATCTCTAGTGTACACAACCGCAGCGTCTAAGCTGCGACCGAGTACCCTCATGGTAGCGTCTGAGACGGAAGGGAGGTTATTCAGTTCATGGATGGGAGACGCGCGGAAACCCCTCGGAGGAGGGGCGGCCAGGAAAGCGTCTGAATCCCCCTGTTGACTTAAACTCTAAGGATCGCGGCCTCTACCTAGTCCTGGCGCCTATGATCCCTGGAGCGTAGCGCTGTCGCACTCGAGATGTTCGGCGCATCAACATACTGTTTGTAGTCTCCACCAATACAGTGTAGCTGTGTCCGGACCCCCCTAGTAAGGGGAAATCCATAGACTCACCTTACCCCCATGCTCCAGCCACAGCCTGGTTACGTCTGCTGGACCTGCTAGAACATCAGACACAGACGCCCGTCGAGACAGCACTGTACCGCGAAGGTAAGGGTTGTTGCGACCCGGTGGGGAGTTGTTGGAGCGACTTTCTAGTATGCGTATAAGACGCTGTTAAGAAAAGTCGCTCGAAAAAAATATAGTGAGTCTATAAAAATAAAATAATAAAAGCTTCAGGCTGCTTTATCTACAGCAGCCCTGTGACCATGCGGCTTCCTGCCGCACCAAGCAAAAAACTGATCTGACTGAGTCAGTGGGCGGGATTATATGGGGAAGCCCCAATGCATCCTGGGAGGCCAGAAAGCTCGTGACCGTGTTGGTGTCATTTCCGCTGTCGCTCAACCATATCCCAATGTTATCCTGTGGATAATCCTGTGGACCCAGCCAGAGACATAAGTACTAACTCAGTAACAAAAGTCTTAAGGTGTATACACACGGTGAGATAAATCAGTAAGATTTTGACTATAGTTAAAATCTTAAGGAAAGTTAGTGCACATCTCAAGGTGTTGGGCAGCTTGTGATACTGATTCGATACCGATGCGCACTCCCATGGGGTCGGTATCGCAAGGCTAGATAGACTGTGCAGGCAAGTCAATTTGGACTATCTAGTGTACTATCTAGTACAAAGTATAGTCAAAATTGGCACTTTGTTAAAATCGTACATGGACAAAATCTCAAGCACAGATAGTCAATCTGTGCTATTTGGGCTCTGGGGGAGTTCAAGGGAAATCGCATAGTCAAAATCGGAGATAGCAAGGATCTCACCATGTGTACACACCTTTAGGGTGAGATGTATATAATTGTAGAAAGAGAAAGTGGAGAGAGTTAAAGTACCAATTGTCTCCTGTCATTTTTCAAATACGGCATATAAAATGACAGCTAGAAGCGGATTGGTTAGTACTTTAGCTCTCTCCAAGCTTTGATACATATCCAGCTTTAAAAAAAAAAATTGCCCTACCATACTATCCCTTTAAACCAGGACACATGTTATGTGGCTCTCTAATTTCAAGCGTGCATTTCACCGGGTTCTGATCAGCCTCAGAACTTGTGTAAACCATAGGTGTCCCAAATTAAAAGGGACATTATGGAAAACCTAGGCAAAACCGAACAAAGGAAAATGCAGAGTATATACAGTTAAGATCTATGGAAACAAATTACTAAAAATTACTATGGAAATTTTTAATTGAACAGTTTAAAAAAAGATTGCAAACTGGATCTTGGCACTAAAGTTCCAAATCACTCATCTGGATTTTGTAAAAATGAAAAGACATGAATGTATATTTTACATGTGGTAGTACATAAACTGGTATCGCGTGAATTCTGAGAAAATGTATTCTTAAGTATAACAATACCCTACAATGCTTTTTAGTCTTATTGAAGAGAAGCCTGGATGTCCTTCACCAAGTATCAGCTTGCACTTTTCCGACAACTGAGAACACACACGTATTCAAATTACCATTTCCTGCTCTGAAAATTTACCATTATTATTACATTTTAAATGAAGGCCCAAGTTGTCATGATGGAGCTCCTTTCTTTAACGTAGTAATTTTACTTTTCAAGAGGACTAGCTGATAAGCATTTATCAATAACTTTATTGTATAGTCTTAGGAGACTTTGTGCGTAGAGACTGTTCTCTTTCCTGTTAAGTTAGACACACACTTATACAAATCACACTTTCGGTGAGATGGTTCGATCAACTGTACTCCCGTTCGGAAGTCCGGATCAAAGTGCCAATACGGATAGTCATTCAGCCCTTAACACATTGTGCAACCCCTCCCCCCAACAAACACAAACCACCTAAATGGCAGCAGTAAACAGAATAATGAATCATAAGGAAATCAAAGAGTGAAGTGGCCTGAGTAAACAAACAGTAAGCACAATGCAACATAAATGTAAGAAATATATGTAATTCCACCAAAGGAAAATGTATACCACAAAAGGAAAAGTGACCATTATTGTATTTGGCAATCAGAAAAAGTAACCAACAGTACGTAAATAAATCTCTGTACAAACTGTGACAGTTAGTAATGTCTTCCTACATTGTTCTAGGGTAAGAACATGTATAGAAAAATTATATGGAGAATTAGTATGTTTTCTTTATTCTACGGAGTTTGATACTTATTACACGTATGTACACAGGGTGTTTTTTTTGTTCGCCGTTTTAATTCCACAAAAGACTTAATACAATAAATGAAAAATACTGTAGATATACAGGCCAACTACTGTACTTAATGTAGATATTTTCACTTAAAACTAGTGACTGTGTTCTTGTTCACTTCACACCAAAAAATCAATAGCTAACTACATTAAGGGAGAAAAATATGCTGGTCATCCCTTGGGGATGTGTCTTGTACTGGCTGGCACCTATTTAAATTTATGAACCCTTGTTTTGCATTTTACCTATTACAGTCAACAGCCCGTGAAGTTACAAAAATCTGTTTTTCCCCTTTACCACCATTTATAATGGTATATTTTACACATTGAAGTTATAGTTTTAGGTAATCTTTACAGTATGCAAACCGTTTGGAATTCTGTACTTTTTAAAAAGTACAGAAATTCAAACTGTTTGCATACTGTAAGGATTACCTAAAACTATATTAGTATGTATATCTGTATATCCTAAATAAAGAAAAAAAATTGAACCATGTCAACAATAAGATAAGAAAACATTTTCTTCCACATTCATTGAAATTAGATTTTATTTTTTTTAACAAGACTTTCTTTTTTGTTAAACAATAAAGATTCTTCTAAAAAAAAAATGTACAGTTACATACAAGTTTCTTGTTATGAGATATAATTATTCACAAATTCAAAAATAGACTCTCAGACCTCAGACATAGAAATTGTAGCATCGTTCTAATGCAGCCTCGGTACAAGAGATAACAGACCCAAATTTACAGTTTAGTAAAAACTAACGTTTATATACACAGCAGACAAATGTCAAAAATATAAATACAATTCTTGAATTCAATAAACGTACATCTGTGCTGCCACTTTCCTTCTCTTAACGTAGAAATTGAGGTTGCCAATGTGTCCTTTCAATAATCAGCCAAATAATATTCTAAGAATAATGTAGAGCAGGACTATAGATGTATCTTTAAATTACTTTCACTTCGCTTAATTGAAGGGTAATTAGGTAAACGTACATATGTAATAAAACAGATTGTTAAGAAACTATTTTATCAAATGTTGGTCAAAATTACGTATTCTTACACCTTCCAGAACAAAGCTGTCTTTTCACCACAAATGTGTGGAAGACGTCCGCTAACTCCATACCACTACTGAAAAATAAAATACAGTATAGCCTACTAAATTTCCCACTGGGTTTTTAAAAAAAAAAACACTCCTTTATTTGGAGGGGGAAATACTGCAGGTTTGTACCATCATTACATCAATGCAATATGCTCTCTTTATGATCTATTAGCCCAAGTGCACTTCATAAATGATAAAGCTATGAGAACATATAGCGCTTTATGTAGCTTCTTTATTCCGCTACGTGTGCATTAAATGCAAAATCCATGTCACACTCAACTCAGACATTTCTACAGTTCCATTATACCCAGTTTATACAGCTTGGAGACAAAATGCAAGGGTTTTCGTATTACTACCATATTTCATTTTAACCCACGGATGTTTTGCAATAGCTTAGTGCAGTGGTTCCCAAACTGTGTGGGGTGCCTCTGGTAGGTGGTTCAAGACCAAATCAAATTATTTATGGTCAAAGTGATAGGCAAAACCAGTGCACATTGGTCCGTGTGTATGACCGATGCGGATACGCGCACCCGCAGTTCGCTAGCGACAGCCCCTTATCTTTTGAACATGCAAGAAGATCTGGGGCTGTCGTTAGCGATACCATGTTGCCGAATGCAGCATGGCCCCTGCACCCCCCTGCTCCATCATTCGTCGCTACCAGCATCAGCAAGTGTGTATGCACTTGCCGATGCGCCCCCCCTCCCCTCTCCATAGGCATGATGTGATCATACTGTGTGTACCCAGCTTAACCCCAAGGACAACAGGTAGACACAATTTACTTAAATCTTTTTCCACATTTAGAAATAAAAAAAAAATGTATCCTAAGGATGCCGTGAAAAAAATGCTGGTACAATAGGGTGACGTTATTCATGAAAGTTTTGGAACCACTGGCCTAGTGTAACAATGATCATGAAGCACTCTGCAACAGACAGGATATGCTTTACGTAAACTCCCTTTTTTGGAAAATTCCAACTTTGGTAAATAAATGAAATTCAATGATACACAGTGGGGTTTATTAAGTAACTGTGTGTAAAGGAGCAATGACATAATGTAACCAATAACATATTGCATGAGCTTCAGCAGTGAAAAATAGGTTGGTTCTTACTGTGCTACATTGCACCATGTTATCTAATAGGCTCCACAGTCTGGGCTGGTCATTGCCACTATGAAGTGCAGGATGGTAAACATAAATATGAATGAGGTTGTATGAACAAGACTTCATGGAGAATATGAAGTCTGTTTTGCAGGTGTTCAGCCCCATGTTGGCAATGTAATACACCTTTTTTGCCATTGCCAAACCTGAAAATCACTGTACAGCTGTAACAGGAAAGAGTAGCAAGAGACATAATAAAGTGGGCCGTTTTCATTTCCCCTTACGATTGTAAAGGAACTCCAACAGGCCAGTGTGATGGCAAAGACACAAACTGCAATAAAACAAAATATACATTACAAAAACCTCCCATGTAAAATACAAAACAGCAAAGCAATATAAAAAAAAAAAATCACAATTCACAGTTCAAGTCAGCACTGCAAACAACCACACTAATCATTTCTCCATATTGCTTTCTCTTAACGTAAAAGTTATGCAATTCCAGTGTCTTGGAACATTTGGTCGAGATAAAGTTTCAAAACACAGGTCACAAAGCACACGCATGTTCTTTTAAAGTATCAAGTAGTTTCTTTTGTACAAAATGAATTCGGACACAGCTAAAGGTCTCCACGCTTCAACATTAAATGAGAATTCTCCATACAGAGTACCAAATTCTACTTCCACCCCTCTCTATTGCATTTTATTAGCTCATGACTGCAAAGAACAGGCAACACTGTAAAGTAACCAAGTGTAAACAAAACCTTTCCAAAGGACAAAATATAACTTGTACGTAGAAATGCATCCTTGGATCACAGGTAATTGGATCTCCCATGTCACTCAACACAGTGGAGGCAGTCATATTCATACGAATGATTGTCCTGACAATGCAGCCTAACATGGCCGTCTCTGCCGTGTCCAAGTGGCTGTTGTAATCTGAAAAGAGCCCTCATCATTTTTGGTGGTGTGGTTTGGTGGGAACAGTTTGTTGTTCTAGTTCTACACTAATATTTACAAATACTGAATAAATGTACATTTTTGTTTACTTAGAAACCAATTGTCCAAGAAAGAGGCATAAGAGGTCTCAGAAAATCCTATGAAAAAAAAATAAAAAAGGCTTCTAAAACATGTTGAATGAGAAGGTATTAGAAAGAGCCTCAAAACCTGGGACACTGAGAATGTTACTGTTATAATATCTACAAGATCTGAATCAAAAAATAAAACCTCTCTCCCATCCAACACTTAATACCTGTGATCTACGACACATTGTACCCTAAATAACAAATAATGTGAATAAAAAGTAGTCCGAGTGAGGAGACCTTGTGCAGTGTTTAAGAGCTCATTCCCACCGTTCTTTTCACATGTTAATAAATGCATTCAAAATAGGTAAAATAGTCTAATTGTGCCATCCCCATTACTGTTTTCTCACATTTTAACAGAGGTTTACATTTAGACTACAGTACAATGTATCTTAAGTGTTAAATAGTGATACCAGTATAAAAAATATAGTACTGGAAAAACTGAAACACTTGTGAAATGTATTAAAAGTGCATGATTAAATACTTCCCTAAAGAATCTGTGGTTCCTTTTCCATGTCATACTGAATGTATGAACATGCCCTGATCTATTCAGAATTGTCGGAAATGTTTCAGTCTAACTACATACCCCTGTATAAAATCTAACCATATGTTCACAATCCACGACCGCAAGTCGCGGACAATTTAAAGCCCATCTAAGTTGAGACAATGCGTGTTTCAGGCAATTCCAGTACAATTAATTCTGCCAGCTGATTTAATTTGAAGCAGTACCACTCAATTCTGGTCATAAAATGGTCACAACTCCAAATGAGTACTGTCTTGTGACATGCATCACAAGCACATCAGGTAATCAACCAATAGTCTAGCATTCCAGTCTGTAACACACCATTACTAGCAAAATTAAAACATATGCAAATGTTACGGTTGCTCTCAGCAAACAGACCCAGTAGTGATGGCTCTAAAACAACACCCCCCCCACCCCCAAACCGTTTATTTTGACACTCATTGACCGACAACTTGGACACTTTGAATACAGCGATCCCACTACTACTGGAGTGAACAATTAACCTTCTCTCAGATCACCCATCAACTCCAGGGAAAACTGTTTAAGGGCTTGAACAGCTATTGGCAATCAAAACATAATCTTGTCCAGCACACTACAGTCATGCGAGTTTATCATGTCCAACACGTGTATGTACCCATTTAGAGAGAGAGAGAGAGAGAAGGAGGCAATACACATAATTATTCCCAACAGTCTTCTTACAAATCACCATTAGAAAATCTCTCCACTTTCTGATCATGAGCGTAACAATTGTAGATGTTCTACAGAACCAGGTTTTGAGACTATAAAGGATACAGAAAAATACTGATTGTACTGTAATATAAATGCATTCTGTAAGATAAGTCACTTAGCAGCTGTAACAACTGCTAGAAGAAAACAACTGCTCGGGTGATCACTGTACAGTATAAGCCTTTCGACGGCGAGCACAATGCTTGTAACAATGGGGGTAATTCCAAGTTGATCGCAGCAGGATATTTTTTAGCAGTTGGGCAAAACCATTTGCACTGCAGGGGGGGGCAGATATAACATTTGCAGAGAGAGTTATATTTGGGTGGGTAATTTTGTTTCTGTGCAGGGTAAATACTGGCTGCTTTATTTTTACACTGCAATTTAGATTGCAGATTGAACTCACCACACCCAAATCTCTCTCTCTCTGCACATGTTATATCTGCCCCCCCTGCAGTGCACATGGTTTTGCCAAACTGCTAAAAAATTTCCTGCTGCGATCAACTTGGAATTACCCCCAATATTCCTTGAAGGGTGGCTACAGATCTGCTGCCATGACTACTTATGTGCATGATAACCTTGTACATATTGCAACAGTTTGACTTTTTTGTCCTCTGGAATCAAAGACTGAAATAATAGAACATTATGCTATTTGTTGGCTTAAAGCAGCATTAATCACACTAAAAAGGCTGACAAGGTTGCATAAAGTTACCAACATATGTGGAACCTTTAGTCCGAGACCTCAGTAATATGCAGATATACAAGGTACTGGCTCCAGCCGGACAATGAATAGTATAAAAGAGATCAATATATTTTAAACGTTCATGTAATGCATATCGGATACACCATTACAGCACATTTATCAGTGTAAATCAAGATGCTTATCAATTTCAAGTGAAGGTGGAAGCTTTCATATACTGTCTGCATAATTGAAAGGACAATGAAAATACTTTATTAAACTGTGCAGGCATGTATTGGGAAAAAGGATAACTATATGAAATCTAGTGCTAAGCGTGACAGTGCCAATGAGGAGTCATTTTTAGCAGTATCTAACCACAATGCGAGCACAGATGATAATAAAGAGCTGCATTTTGTAAATGGTGGTGATCCAAGAGGAAGATCTCCCACCTGTGCATGGGCCTGGAGGAAGGAGGGGATAGTGGAAACTCCTCCAAATCTAAAAACATATAAAACCCCTTTAACCTTATTAGAGCAGTGGAACTCAAACCTCTTTTGCACCTGGAAATTTGGTAATTGGCGAGTATGACCTATATTTTAGTGAGTGTCTCACACTAGAGACCTGGCAGTAGAGATGCTGAAATAAAATATCCGGCTAAAGTATATTAAACAGGGCAGTGCCAGCACAAACGTTATTGAAACTGTTTATGCCATTCAGGCTACAAAATATTTTGCACGGATTGGCTTGTCTTAGTGGAAGTGAATGGTTCTGTCAGTGCTGGTAACGTCAAACAGCAAAGTGCGCTGTATAAATTATATAAGTTCTTCATTTGATTTTTCTGTACTCATTTGCCAAAACTAAGTACTAGTAATACTGGCCTTAACCGTATGTCAGGTTACCTGCACAATAGATTTTAATAATCAATATCTAGTCAGGCACTCTAAATACAAACTGTGTAACAGCATGCTTACCACTGCTTTAACTACTGGTTCACAAGGTCACTCATTAAGTTAAGATGCAGCAGTAATGTTTTTAAAATAGGAGGGGTTGTGGGGAGGGGGGGGGGGGGGGGTCAACTAGGAATTAGAGGCATCCATGGCAAAATTTTGAATGGGCCACCAAGGACACCAGGGACGTAAACTCTTCTTTCCACCCCTTTCTAATATGCTGTACACTTAATGCTCAGAGAGGAAATTAACATCAGAGTTCATTTCCTGAGAGCAAATGCCTCTCTGGAGAACTAGAACACCGGCTATCACGTGCAGTGCTTATTGAGTCAGTGGCCACAAGGCTCATTAACCTCCCTGCTGACTTCAGACACCGTACTATTCTCTGCTGGGCGCAATGCCCAAGGGAGATGGCAGTGTGGTACAGGGCCTGGAGCTGCAGGTGTGGCACATACACCTTGCCCAGCAGCTGAGGGACCCAGATAAGCATCCTCAGCTGCTACCTCTGTATTTAGACCCATGATTTTTAAGCTTTATTTCTAAGCAGAATAGCTTCCAGAGCCTTTATACTTCATTAGTATTCAGAAACAAATTACATATATATATATATATATATATATATATATATAAAAAAAAAAAAAAGTGCAGTTAATTATTTGGCAGTTCACTTTAGGGGATAATTAAGGTTAAACACTTTGCGCATCTCACTTAAAAATAAAGTGTCCTGCTGCCCTATGTAACAAGTTTCAAAAACATCAAAACTGCACGATTTTATCATGTTTCTGGACTGAAAACTAAGAGCTCTTGATTTTCAACATACATTAAAAAAAAAATATATATAAAAATAATAAATATATGTTGAGGGCAGCGCTGGATGGATTCACAAAGATGAATCACTGTTTCATCTGTATTTTCCGTTTTAAAAAATGGGAGGACTGATGCTTAAAAATAACAGACAGATATATAAAACAAACCAATCGCTTTCTGTAACAGAAAAATATAACCCTCTATTCAGTAAAATTATTGCAAAATAGACTAAAGAAGTGGAAGGCAAAATGATGTTGTAAAGCTGGGACGAAAGATGAATAATTATCCTAGGTGTCACTGATCGCTACTGCAGATGTAATTTTGATATACTGGCTGAAGATGGTCTCAAATGCTTCATCTCTATGTACCATGGCACCAAAGATTAGTGGCTACAAAAGAAGCAAACATTTGTGTGAGATTAGTAAGCAAATAGAAAATGAGAACATTCATTTCTAAAAGGAAAAACTGTAGCATAGGTTTTAAGTAATTTATTCCATGTTTTTTCAAAATCTTGCAGTGTACACACCCAAATATCATATTACAGTGGAAACATAACTTAAATGGAGCTGCTACAGATGTGTCCTCATACACCTAGCCCCAATATGTCATGCAGACAAAGACGCCTGGCGGGAGTGAGCCACACCGAGCAGCAGAGTGTAATCTTTGCTCAAATGTGCACCTTAAATCGCATTGTAATGCGACAAAACCACTTTACAAGACTGAACTGATTAATCGTGACGCTGCATCATGGCACTTTGTATACAGATCCAGACAACTGTCACATATCCAATTAATCAGTGCAGTCTGAGATAGCTGTTTTGCCGCATCGCGAATAAGACACACATTTAAGTAAATAATACAGTAAATGACGCTTGGCACAAGCTGAGACATAAGGGACCTGATACCCAGAGAAGGGAGGTCTGGTGTGACTACAAGAATAGTACACGAGGTAGGAGGACAAATCTGTATGATCAGTACCCAGGGTTCTGGCAAGGGGAGAGCATGTTATTAAAACATTTCAGAGATGTAAAACAACCCAGAAATGTTCATGTGGACCAAATGGCCACTTATTGAAAAAATTAAAAAATCTTAATTATAAATTTTGTCATCAGGTGGTGATAAAAATAACATGAATAGTGAAACGCTTGTTTAATGTGTCCTCTGTTGTGTTCATGAACAGCTTTCATTTGCAGAACAGCATTCTCTATAAAAGATAACAACATGTCTGGTGGAATAGCTATCTAAAGACACATCACATCTAGGGCACTCTTTCAGGTCTTCCTGAAACACCTGATTCATCAAAAATCCCACAACCAAAAGTCAAATTGGGCGAGGTCCAGATGGCAAAGAGGTCTTAAAGTAGAAGCTGACAAACCATTGTTCAGTAATGTGTTGCCTAAGCAATTGCTGTATTATTCAAGTGATTTTTTTTGTCAACTGATAATTTATAACCAATATTTTTTTCCCAATAAATGGCTGTTGCATCCTCTAAACTACGAGGGTACTTCAATAAATAAGGTAAAAAGTCCTCTCACATGTGTAATGTTCTCTAATCCATTCTATTTCCCCGAAAGGCCAGAGCAGGTAGACCACTGCTTCCCACAGTCTTTAGACTCATATCAGTCATACTGTTACAATAGCAGTTGTAAGGTGGCAGGGCTGGCAGAAACATGGTCACACATTGAGGTGAGTAGTGTGATCAGATTTCTGCCTCTAAACAGGACATCAGCTGCTGAAATTCATTGCTAACTTGTTGAGTTGTATGGTGAGAATGTGATGTCACAGAAACAGCTTTGGGTTTAGTGAACCGCCTTTGATAACCGCAGGACAGACGTTCAAGATGAGCAGCAATACAGCCGGCCAAGCACGCCCACCACAAGCAGTGGCATCTAACCCAAATCTGTTTCAGTGACATGACGTTATCGCCCATGACAGATAGAAGACATTTATAAACAGTCTACAGTCACAGGGGGAGGGAGTGGGGTTGGGGCATTGAGGTGACCAGGAATAGTTGTGTTCATTCCCTGGCTCCGCATTCTCTAACCAGTGCTCATAATGGGCGGGATGTATTATTTATTGCATAGATCCATCACTTATTGCATGCATACCAGCATTATTAATGCCATATGCATGCATAATTATGCTCGGGACAGCTTTATAGATAACGGATGTCCCTCGAAATGTTAGGACTTGTGGGTTCATTAGCCCTATTACACATGCAAGCCACGTGGGAAGCGGAGTGTAAACTTTCGGATCACTCTCTCCGGGAATTTCCGCAAAACGAATCCCATAGGCTTCTACAGGCAGCACCATCATCAGCCACAAGCTCTAGAAAGTATGGTTTTCCAGAGCTTGATACATATGGGGAATGCAGCAAGCCTCTGATAAAAAAAAGAAAAAAGTTATGAGCTTTGACCGCATTTTACAGCTTAGTACATCATCATGCCCAATGTAACCTTACTAAACATTTCCCTATTGGGGCTTAGGCCAGGGAGGTGCAGAGGTAGTCTCCCCTGGGGAGATTCCTACACACAAAAAACAGTACTTGGGAGCTCAGCTTTCGTAGACCCTTACTTAATTGACAACTGGATAGGTTTAGCCTCCAGTTGCCACTGGAGATACCTGTGTTCTCTGTATTGAAAAACGCTGGAATAAACTATTCTGACTAGAGGAAGAAGTGTACATGGCTCAGGTAACCCCTTACAAGTCTCCAATGGCAGAAAATATACGTTATGGTAAGAATTTACCATTGATAACGGTATTTCTCCTAAATCCACAGGTTCCACAGGATAACAATGTGATATGATGGAGCGACAGCGGAATGGCACCAAACGATCACAAGCTTTCAGTCCTCCCAGGATGCAACGGGCCCGTCCATATATCCCCGCCCACTGGCTCAGGTAAATCAGTTGTATTCCAAAGCATTTAGGCAGGAGCATCATGTAGAGCCTTAATCCGGCGAGAAGAACACACATGCACACCCTTCCGTACAAGAAGGAAAAGGTTTAGCGAGTAGAAAGATCCTCAAATCAGGTGCGTCAGGGTGGGATCCCTGTGGAACCTGTGGACTTAAGAGAAATACAGTTATCAACGGTAAGTTCTTACCATAACGTATATTTCTCCGGCAGGGTCCACAGGTTATCAACAGGATAACAATGGGATTTCCCAAAGCAATTTAGTGGTGGGGACGCTCCTGACTGGACATGAGAACCTTGCGCCCGAATTCAGAGTCATGAGAGGCAAATTTATCCAAGGCATAAGGGTGGTCATTCAGAGTTGATCGCTCGCTAGCAGTTTTTAGCAGCCGTGCAAACGCTATGCTGCCGCCCACCGGGAGTGTATTTTAGCTTAGCAGAAGAGCGAACAAAAGGATTGCAGAGCGGCTACAAAGTTTTTTTTGTCCAATTTCAGAGTAGCTCAAAACCTACTCAGCGCTTGCGATCACTTCAGACTATTCAGTTCGTGTTTTGACGTCACAAACCCGCCCAGCGTCCGCCCAGCCACGCCTGCGTTTTTCCTGGCACACCTGCGTTTTTCCGAACTCTCCCTGAAAACGGTCAGTTGACACCAGGAAACGCCCACTTCATGTCAATCACACTGCGGTCACCAGTGCTGCTGAATTGCTTCGCTAGACCCTGTGCAAAACTACATAGTTCATTGTGCTTGTACGATGTGCGCATTGCGCCGCATGCGCAGAACAGCCGTTTTTTTAGCCTGATCGCTGTGCTGCGAACTGCAGCTAGCGATCAACTCAGAATGACCCCCAATGTCTAATGAATGTGTTAATTGAAGACCATGTGGCTGCCTTACATATCTGTTCTGCTGAAGCACCATTTTGTGCTGCCCATGAAGGACCTACCTTACGAGTAGAGTGAGCAGAGACATTACCCGGAACAGGGAGATCAGCTCGAGGATATGCTTCTGAAATAGTCATTCGAAGCCATCTTGCCAGCGTCTGTTTAGTAGCAGGCCATCCTCTCTTGTGAAATCCGTAGAGAATGAAGAGAGAATCTGTCTTTCTGATGGCACTGGTACGATCCACGTAAATCCTTAATGCCCGGACTACGTCCAGCGACGCATCTCTCGCAGAAACACCCAATACCTGAAAAGCCGGGACTACAATTTCTTCATTAAGGTGGAATTTAGACACCACCATAGGAAGATACCCAGACCTAGTTCTAAGAACTGCTTTATCTGGATAAAAAAAATCAGAAAAGGAGAACGACATGACAGCGCTCCTAAATCCGACACTCTTCTAGCTGATGCCATAGTTAGTAGAAAGAGAACTTTAGCTGTCAACCATTTAAGATCCACTTTCTTAAGTGGTTCAAATGGAGCAACTTGAAGGGTTTTCAGGACTAAATTTAAGTCCCAAGGCACTGTAGGAGGAACAAAAGGGGGTTGAATGCGCAGCATTCCCTGGAAGAAAGTACACACATCCTGTAAATTGGCAATTTTCTTTTGGAACCATACAGTCAATGCTGATACTTGTACTCTCAAGGAAGCCACCTTCAAAACGTTTATCCATTCCCGCCTGAAGGAAATCTAAGACCCTAGAAATTTGGAGATTTCGGGTCCATATTTCTTTCACTGCACCAATGAATATAGGTCTGCCATATTCGGTGATAAATGCGAGCTGAGGAGGGTTTCCTTGCTCTGAGCATTGTTTGAATTACCTGTTGTGAGAATCCTCTTGACTTCAGGATAGAGGTTTCAAGAGCCACGCGGTCAAAGATAGTCGATCCAGATGCCTGTGATAACAAGGACCCTGCATTAGTAGATCTGGACGTTGAGAAAGCAGAAGTGGAGCATCCATCGACATTCTCTGCAGATCTGTGTACCAATGCCTTCTGGGCCAAGCCGAAGCTATTAGAATCACTGCACCTTTTGCTTCTTTTTCTTCCTCACCACCCTGGATAGCAGGATGATCGGAGGAAACAGATACTCCCCAGATGAAGGTCCCATTTCACTGACAGGGCATCCACAAAGATTGCTCCCAGATCCTTTGTTCTTGACCCGTATACGGGTACTTTGTTGTTCAGATGGGACACCATGAGATCTCTCTCTGGCAAACCCCACTTGTCTACCAGAGTCTGAAAGACTTCCGGGTGTAGAGCCCATTCGCTTGCCTGAATGGCGTGTCGACTGAGAAAGTCCGCTTCCCAGTTTAGGACTCCCGGAAAGAATACTTCGGACAATGGGGGTAATTCTGAGTTGATCGCAGCAGAAAGTTTGTTAGCAATTGAGCAAAACCATGTGCACTGCAGGGGGGGCAGATATAACATTTGCAGAAAGAGTTAGATTTGTGTGGGTTATTTTGTTTCTGTGCAGGGTAAATACTGGCTGCTTTATTTTTACACTGCAATTTAGATTTCAGTTTGAATACACCCCACCCAAATCTAACTCTCTCTGCACATGTTATATCTGTCCCTCGTGCAGTGCACATGGTTTTGCCCGATTGCTAACAAACTTTCTGCTGTGAATTACCCCCAATGCTGGAAGATGGAATTCTGCCCATTTTAGTATGCGACTTAACTCCTTCATTGCTGTTTGACTGCGCGTTCCTCCCTTATGGTTGAGGTATGCTACCGACGTTACATTGTCCGAGCGGATCTGGACTGGTCTTCCTTGAAGAGTGCACTTTGCCTGAATCAGTGCCATGTATACGGCCCAAAGTTCTAACAGATTTATTGGCAGGCGACTTTCTTCTGTGGTCCATTGTCCCTGGAACCATAATCTTCCGGACACTGCTCCCCAGCCCTGAAGACTGGCATCTGTTGTCAGGATCTCCCAATCTGATATCCAAAAGGGTCTCCCTTTGTCTAGATGGGATGTTTGTAGCCACCAGGCTAATGACTTTCTTACCTTGTTGTGAAAGTACCATAGTCTGTTTCTTTATTGTCTGATGTATTCCATTCCATCTGGCAAGAATCAGACGCTGCAGAGGTCTTGAGTGGAATTGTGCATACTTCACCATGTCGAATGTTGACACCAACAAACCCATCAGTCGCATCGCTGCGTGGATTAATATGATTTGACTGTGAAACTCCTCCTGAGTCCTTGACTGTACCTTGGCTATCTTTTCCCGAGGTAAAAATATTTTCTGCAGCCTTGAATCCAGTACAGCCCCCAAGTGAGTCATCCGTTGTGATGGAACTAGAGACGATTTTGCCCAATTTATGAGCCATCCGTGCCTCTGCAGACATGTTATTGTCTGTTGGAGATGGTCCAAGAGCAAGTCCTGTGATTGTGCTAGAATTAACAGGTTGTCGAGGTATGGAAAAATTCTTATCCCCTGCTTGCGAAGATAAGCTACCATAACCACCATGATTATGGTAAATACTCTGGGTGCCTTAGCTAACCCAAACAGTAAGGCCTGGAACTGAAAATGCTGCTGGAGGATAGCGAACCTGAGATAGCACTGATGGGACAGTGCTATAGGAACATGTAGGTAATCAACCTGAATATCCAGGGATACCATATAATCCCCTGGTTCCATGGCCAGAACTATGGAGCGTAATGTCTCCATGTGAAACCGTGGGACTTAAATGTATTTGTTCAGCATTTTGAGATTGAGAATTGGCCGGAATGACCCATTTGGCTTCTGAACCAAAAACAGATTGGAGTAAAACCTCTGTCCCCGTTGTGCAGGGGGTACTGGAATGTTTACTCCTGACTGAAGCAATTTCTGAACTGCTTCTTGCAAAGCTCTGGCCTTCATCTCTACCCGAGATGGGCTGGTGCAGAAGAACCTTCGAGGAGGATGCTTCTTGAAGGGAAAAACATAACCTAGAGATACCACTTCTTGCACCCAGGCATCTGTTGTAGACTGCTGCCATATCTGTGCAAACTGAACAAGTCAGCCCCCTACCATGGGGTTCCCCAGGAGGAAGCCCGCACCATCAGGCTGATGGCTTATTCTCTGGTTTGGATGCTGGCGTTCTGGTAGCCCTTTGCTTTTTTGCCTTAGCAAATTTATTATATAGGGGCTGCTTACGATCCCCTTTTCCTTGTGACCCAAATGGCCGAAAAGCGGGACCCCTACGTTTGGGGTTATATGTGGAAGGAAATTTTACCTTTTTGGAGTCTGCTTCTGACTCCAGAATATCGGTCAGTTCTTTACCAAACAGAATACTTCACGTAAAATGCAAAGATTCCGGAACCTTTTTAGATTCTGAATCAGCTTTCTATGTACGTAACCAAACTGCTATGCGAGCAACTATTGTTGAAGCTGATGCCCTGGAAGCGATAGTGCCCATATCTAATGCTGCTTCTTCCAAGAATATTGCAGCCTATTTTATGTGAGCTATATAGGGTTCTTGCTCCCTTGAAGGTGCTGAAAGACCGTCTTCCAGTACCTCTATCCAGGCAGCAACTGCTTTTGCCATCCAAGCTGAAGCCATGGCTGGCCTTATGACTGCCCCAGACAGAGCAAATATGGTTTTCAGAAAACCATCGACTCTTCTATCCGTGACCTCATCCAATGACATGCGTATCTACTTTGGGAGCCATTTCCCATTTTAAACAGTCCCCAGCTGGAAAAGGATAATTGGGATCCCATTTTTTTGGGAATTCTATATTTTTTACTGGGTGTAGCCCAAGCCTCCTCCATGATTTCCGTTAGCTGGTCTGACCCTGGAAACTCAGTCTTACCTACTTTGGGCCGTTTAAATACAGGTGCCTTGACTTTTAACACAGGCTCTGCTGAATCCTCTAAGGATAGAATGGCTTTTATTGTTCTAATTAACTCAGCTATATCCACTGAGCTGAGACCTTCTACTTGTTCTTTGTATGCCGAAGTAGAGTATATAGAGCTTTCATCGTCCGATGAATCATACTGTGTAACCTGTGAAGTTGACGGTTTACTTACACTTGGTTTATCAGCTTGTCTCTTTGGAGAAGCTGGTAAGGGAAATGGTATACCGTAGGTAGGGAGCTGCATGTATGGGTTATTAGTGTACCCTATTCCTGGTAGCGAAGCTGTAGGAATTACCCGTTCAGCTATACTGGACAAGGTCTGTGCTAACATCGCCCAAGGTAGATCTATCTGTACCTGACGTTGAACAGGGATCTGCCTTGTAATCTGCTGAAACGCAAAACAATTTGCACATAAACCATCCTGTACCAGATCCTGAGAGGATAATACAGTTTTGCAAGTCAAACATGATATGAGTGTTCGTGTTACTGGGAGTGTACCCTCGTCACCTTTGCAGCTCTTAGACATGATAAAGCACTTTAACAGTGTACTATACAATTTGTGACTGTAATCACTTTAACCTTCTAAAGTGATATCAATCTGACCCTACCCATGCACCAGCATTGAGGACCAAAAGAAGCAACTGACAAACATAAAATAAAGTCAGCAATCACACTAGCAGTCAGTCACAGTATATATTAGTAATATGAGCACAATCAACCACAAACACATTGTAAAGTATGTAGGAGTACATATTACTGAATTCTGTTTTATACAGATCTTAAAGTATTCAGACGCAATGCGAAGAAAACCACAGTAATGTACACAGACTCGTATGCAATAGGCACTAAAGTTATCTATTCATACTAACAAAAGTAGATAGAAATGTAGTGCTGTATAACCCGTACTCAGTAGAGTGGGATACAGGGAGACTAACCTCACTTCCAAGATCGATCAATACGTTAGCGAACGCTGAGTGAATCCAGACGCTACTAGTGTACACTGCCGCTCCGGGAAATCTAAGTGGACACAGACGAACTGTGCATACAGACGCACCGGTATTACAGATGCCTGTACTGCGACGGGGTCTCCTCGCGGTAGCGCTTAGTGAACATAGAGGCAGTGGCCTTATGCTGCAACCGAGACCCCTCGTGGTAGCGTCTGAGACGGAAGTGAAGCAATAGTTCATGGCGGGAGACTTGTGGAAACTGGTCATGAACTGGGGGGAGGGGCGACCAGGAGAGCGTCTAACCCCCCACCGCTAACATCAACCCTAGGGATTGCAGCCTCATACTAATCCTGGTGCCTTATGATCCCTAAGGCCTAGCGCTGGAGCACCAGTGGTGGCAGCACGTCGGCGACTGTTTGGTAGTCTCTTCCCAATAGAGTGCGGAGTGTGTCCGTATTCCCCGACAACGTGGAACCGATGCCTTACCTTCTCCCCGTGCTCCGGCCACAGCCTGGTAACGTCTGCTGGACCTGCTAGTATATCAGACACAGACGCCCATCGAGACAGCACTGTACACATGGGTAAGCCTTGTTGCGACCCGGCGGAGAGTTGTGGGAGCGACTCTTTCCACGACGCTGTTAAGAAAGAACGCTCAAAAACATAGTAAGACTATAAAAATAAAACAAGAAAGCTTAGGGCTGCCAAGAACAGCAGCCCTGTGACCATGGTCCGGCTCCTGCCGCACCAAACAAAAAACGGATTTGCCTGAGCCAAGGGCTGGGGATATATGGACGGGCCCATTACATCCTGGGAGGACTGAAAGCTTGTGATCGTTTGGTGCCAATCCGCTGTCGCTCCATCATATCCCATTGTTATCCTGTGGATAACCTGTGGACCCTGCCGGAGAAAATACTCAATTCACTTGTGGTCCCAAATAAGATAAAAATGTGTAATACTTTAGTGGACAGTGGTGGCTATGTCCATGTGTATAACCTCAGTATATATAAAAGTTACATAATAAAATTCCAGGTGCAACAAAAGGGGAACTATAAAATGTTTTGTGTCAATATAAGAGAAACATGATGCATACCTTTTGTGTAGCAGGAGTTGAAACTGCAATGCCCATTCCTGATCCTGGGAGAACTGAGAGAACCTTATACTGCAAAAAATTAAATAAAAATAATATTATTATTACTACTACAAATATGAATAATATAGTGCTATTAATATTTAGATCATTATCGTTATATATTCTACAGTGGCACTGTAGTAACAGCATTTCAACTTAATGCAATATTCTGACAGTATCCACACCCTCCTGAGATGCCTGATTTAAACCATAATCAGGCATCTCATACAGGACAAACCGACATGAAAAAAAGAAGACATACCATGTCAGCAGAAACACTGGTGTTAAAGGCAGAGATCGTACTAGCTAGTGTGTAAAGTATGAACATTAAACCACATGTACTTGGAACTGCAATCCATCCCCCCTAACGTAAAAAAGCAATGCCGGAAACTAACAGTGGAGAAAACCTTGGATAGAATGCAGTAATAAAGACATACTACAAATCACACACACTTTCACACAAGATAAATTTGAGACATTAATGTACAAAAAATAGAAACCGCTATACAAATACCTTCTGAACGTCTGTTATATCTGTTAGTTTTATGACTTTGTTCCTCTTTGAAGAGCCAGACTTAGAACTTTCAAAACATAAATAGCTGAAAAAGTAATTGTGATAAACAGAGCATTAGATACCGCTAAACGCTTTTAATAAATAACTTTGCAATTGTTTCAGTGAATCCTAGCTGACACTTAGGGGTATACTCAATTAGAGTCAGATCCATTCCGACATGCATTTGTCGGAATGGATCCGACAGCCCTATTCAATAGAGTGCCCAAATCCGACTGTCGGATTTGGCCGGTGTCCGTGCAGCTGCTGTCAGCAGCTCCCCGTGTGTGAGATCACAGGGAGCTGCTGGAGGGAGCCGCACATCACGGTACTCAGTCGTGTATCCCAATGCCGGCCGGGGAGCGCTGCAGGGAGAGGTGCCTGGCCGGAGAACGCCCGTCTTAAGGTAACTGCCTGCCCCGCTCCCCATAGCCCGCCGCACCACTCCTCCGCCTCCTCGCCTCAAGCAGACTTTTTTTAATCGGATTGAGCTTGTCGGAAACGGGACAAAAACCTGGCGGATTTGGCCCCGTTTCAGACAGAAGTATGTGGATCAGCGGCTATTCCGCCGATCCGTGTGGTTTCCGGCAAGTTGGAAATTCCAGACTTGTCGGAAAAAAACAGCCCATATTGAAAAGGTCGGAACCCCTTCTGACTGAAATCTGTCGGAAGCTGCCGTCTTTCTGACAGCTATTGAATACACCCCTTAAACCTTATCATTCATTCTGCAGCACTGAGCAAATTAATCAGCCTTAAAAGTGTAAGGCAGCCGACTTTGTTTTATAAATGACCCTGGAATAGCATATTAATCGTCAGGTGAGGCATGAAATCAGGAAGAATAGTCAGACAGCTGAATAAGATATATACAACTATTGCTATGCATTGTAATCGCTAATCAGCTGAAAGCATGTTCTTCAATGATAAAAAAAAGACAGACAAGAGGGAGCACTTCTTACTTTTCTGTAACATAAAGCACACCATTTCGGATGTAGTCTGTAGGCATTTTCCGATCTCTGTTAATTAAGCAGCAACGCCAACCAGTGTCACAAGCTACAAGGAACAGTCAGAGGAAGAAACAAAAGATGTTACAATAGTGTTTGCTTTGCATTCTGCAGCTCCCATGGGCCCAGTTGTTGCACTTGGAAATCTAAATTTTAAATTGGGATTTCCTTAACTTTTGATAAGTATTCATTGTGTACGGATAAGTATTCATTGGCGGTACGGATGGTGCAATGGTTAGCATTTCTGTCTCACAGCACTGAGGTCATAGGTTAGATTCCCACCATGGCCCTAACTGTGCGGAGTTTGTATATTCTCCCCGTACTTGCGTGGGTTTTCTCCGGGTACTCCGGTTTCCTCCCACAATCCAAAAATATACTGGTAAGTTAATTGGATCCCAACAAAAATTAACCCTAAAGTGAATGTGTCTGTGTGTACATGTGGTAGGGAATATAGATTGTAAGCTCCACTGGGGTAGGGACTGATGTGAATGGACAAATATTCTCTGTAAAGCGCTGCGGAATATGAGTGCGCTATATAAGTAACTGGTAATAAATAAATAATTGTGTGAAGAGATACTTGCATTTGATTTGCATAGAATTGTTGTCTTACAAAAAAAATAAAGCAAGATAAAAACACAGGTGTCCCAGTTGTCTATGTCACAAGCCATTTAAGCGTTTAGATTACTAGAGTTACGTCATTGTATGTTAGATACAATCATTTATAGAAAGTATCATTTATTTTTAGTATGTCCACGGCGTACTGCTTACACCAAATTAACTACTTCAAAAACTGTAAAACTAGGGATCATAGACCATGCTCCTTTTCCAACACTTGACAGACCAAGAGTATAATAAAGCACAGACTGCTGAATATTAGTGTCAGTGTTACAGCTGTTCAGTCTGTATTTCCTTGTGGTGGAACACTCAGACCAGGGGTCTCTCTCTAGTAGTCAGGATAAATAATGCAAGTAACAGAGACTGGTACTTGTCCAAAATATATGTACAATATGTGCACAAATGTCTGCACACAGCCAACAGTGCCGCATGCAGTCATTAGTGCACATATTGTACACTGTACAAACAAATATATAACTAATTCATACTAAGCTATTTGCATAAAGATGGGTATACTACTATTGTACCAGTATGAATGACTAGGAAAGACAGACAGTCTAACTACATGATATATGCAATATATATATATATATATATATATATATATATATATATAATATTATATTATATTATATATATATAAGAAAAATCAATTTGTGTTCCCTAATGCACACTGAGTGAGTAATAATACTACATAATAGTCAGATAATACAGAGATCTTAGTTGCGTATATCTGCAGATATAGGGTTAAGCCCCCAGGCCGATCGACAAGGCTTCTCCGTCACTGGGGGACCCGTACCTAGTATTAGGGACTCAGTGTGCATTAGGGAACACAAATTGTTTTTTCTTACACAGAATTACCCCTCCCTTTTAGCACCTGAGTGACATCACAATCTGATTGAGCAGCTTTCCATTTTGTGCAATATATATATATATATATATATATATATATATAAATATGTATGCGTGTATGTACTGTATGTATGTTCTTTCTTTCTTTCTTTCTTTCTTTATAAGCTCCTACATGGCATGATGGATCTGGACCAAACTTGGGACACATACCCTTCATTATTCAACTTACAATACTGGCAGGGTTTAAACTAAAAATAAATCCACCCCTTTTGAGAATTGGACTGTATATATAATTTTATATAACTGTCTGTCTGTCCGATTATGCATTTGGACACCCCTGCACTGATTGGAATGAAACCAATGCGAGGTGGTCAAGTTGGAACCTGGCCAGGTTTTAGGGGGGTTAAAGGTCCCAGTCGGACCTCACGGGAAAAATTGTGACCCAGGGTGCCTGTTCTGGCCCTTCTATTGGATGGATTTGGAAGAAAGAGACAGAGTTAACATTGGATTCCAGTAGACATACTAGGGAGATGGAGTCCCAGTCGGACCTCCCGTTTGTGTACGCTGGGAAGAACTTTGACTGAGGGAGCGTTCTGGGCCTTCCACTGGGTGGATTTGTATGAAAACTTTAATGAACTGTAATAAGTGACAGAAATAACCATAATTCAATGAACTGAAATAAGTGACTGATATAATCAAAGCAATTACCTAAAATAATTGACAGAAATGGAGATGGCAAGACCAAAAAGGATGTATATGCACAAGTCTTGGAATTGCAACATTGGTAACAGATGGAAAACTTTAAACCCATCTCGCAATGTAAAAAGGGATTATAAAACTGAACAGGAAGGAAAGCTGCGGATCAGGGCTACTGGTGACACCCCAAAAGACACTGGGCAGCCACTGCATGGGTGTGTTGGAAGAGTTGCTAAACAACTAATTATTTTAAAAATGTTGACAGTTACATCCAACTCATTGATAACTGGAAACTAAACTCGGGCATTGCCGGGTACTTCAGATAGTAATAAATTATTGCAAAATATACCGTTGTATCTGGTACCAGACCTTCACTCAAGTGCATGAGCTTTATAAGCAAACACTCATTTCTGGAACTGCACTGACTGCGTAAGAGGGTAAATATAGGAAACAAATGCATTCGGGAAATCCAGGTTCTAAGCATATATGAAATAAATTTACCTGGCAAAGGCCGTTCTGTTTCTGATAAATTGAAGACCTCATGAAAACTGCTCTTTTTTGTATTATGGTAGCGTCCTCCCTCTTCATCCTTGCTCACTCCCTGCGGAGCTCCACAAGACACATAACTTCTGGATGAAGCAGTTTGTACCTGTAAGGAAGCACAAGAGATATATGGATTTATTTGTTAGTGCAGCTAAGCTGGTGACTGAATCAACATTAAAAGCAAAACACATTAAAAACAAAAAAACACAAAGTTTATATTGTAGCAAAGCCTGGTGTTAGCAGAATAAACCTAAACACTGCTTAGAAAACGTCCCATTTCATTTTGGAAGGTGAATGGAGAGAAGGGTGCTGCTCATAAACACACCACATATTTCTCTTAAGGAATAGACCGTGCATTAGGCTCTAAGATGAATGCCTGCCCGTGAAGAGAAGAAACCAAAACATTTTACATTTCCTTTATCTACACTCTGACCTTCATCGCAATAATCCATATCTATAAATTGATCCAGTCATTGTAATTCGTACATTTACCTTTCCTCCATTCACTCTTCAAAAATAAAAAAATCGGAGAGCCTTTTATAATTCTTTGTGACTGTATACAGAATATACCACTACATAGAAACCTATCCAAATACAGCACCACGTGGCAGTTATTTGGCAGAAGAACATGTTCCTGATGAATATTTGGATTTCTGTTTCTGAAATCACCCTTGCGCTGCCATGGAACTCCAACTACATGCATAACTAGACAACAATATCTATACAAATTTTACTAAAATGTACTTTTACAGTACATTGTTCAAAAGTATAGCAACACTGTTTCTAATCATCTTCAACAGCACTTATACAGTAGCTGGGAAACATTGTCATAATCACTTTGGGGTTGCTTACACTGGATACAAGTTATTGGTAATTAATATATTGACCGTAGTGGCTTTTAATCATTTTTAAACTGCAAATCACATCTTTGATTGTTGAATGCTATGTTTATTTAAATTCATATTAAAGTAATGGTTTTATCGCAATTATGTGTTCATATATAACATGTGGTTTCATTTTGTTGGTAAGAAGGCTTATCTTGTATTGTTGAACCTTCACCTATTAGTGAATTACACCCCATTAGACCACGTTCCAGTTCAATTCCTAATACCTAAACGTGACTTTTGTCCAAGTAAGATGGCAGTGCAAGCCTAAGTGACCAATATGTTACATAGCAGAGCCGTAACTACACTTTTTGGTGCCCTGTGCTAGAGAGAATTGGCGTACCCCCCCCCCCCCCCTCCCTACCCCACCCCATTTTTCCCAATAGGGACAATAAGCAATAAGGCGCATGCCTCATGGGTAAGGGGAATGCCAAGCTTGATCCCAGAGAAATCCCATGCTATGATGCCCCTTCACACATTTTATCTATCTATCCAGCAAGCCATCCACACACACATTTATAGACCACTGCAAGAAAATGGATTTGGAAATTAATACTCTTTATACCACATTCATGCACTTAACTTGAGAACGTTATTCAGTTACAATACCCTTTATTAAATAACATTTCAATATAATTGATAAGATGTATGTACTGTGCAGCCACACATCCAATCTCTTGCAGCCACACACTACAGAGATCTGCTCAGCCGCAATGCTGATAATTTTTTCAAAGTACAAGGTAAGCTTCAAATAGTTAGAATTCTCTAGCTTAGAATCATCTACCTTTCTATGCAAGGGCAGATAGCTCAATTAATAGATTGTCTGATTGCAATGCCACAGGCAATGGGTTTGAATCCCAGGTATGTTAGCATCTTAAAATTTAATAAAGGACAGTGTGAGTGAATAACAAAGAAATCTCAAGTTGAGTTCATGAATGTTGTATATGTATTCGCAACAGAAGGGGTCAGGGTAGGAGACAGCGGTGGTCAGGAGATGCTGGGCTTCAAAAAGGGGCGAAGCTGCAAGTGAAAGTAAATAAAACAGATAATTGACAAGTGCTACCGACAGTGCACCCCTACCCTGCAGCGCTATGTACAGTGCCCCCTCCGCACTCGCCTAGTTACGGCACTGTTACATAGTATATTGTGATATTGTAAAACAAAAACAATACAGCCTTGGAACTGAAACATATGAAAGTTAAATCTTATTAATGACCAGAAAATTAAGGTCACTGTTTATAGGCAATTCTTATACCGAGTTCGATAAAGTTGGAAATTATGGAGAAAAAGAACAAAGAAGTTTGATAGCTGTCCCTTTTTAGTGGCTCACATTAATGCATTAATGCATTAAAACAGACTAACTGCAAGTATCATGCAACTAAACATGCTAAATAAATTACGGCCCTAAAAATACACATGAAGGTCTTTTATCTTAACACAATGAGAGGAGCAGGTACCACCCATCACACAGATAACTAAACGTATAACGCCTCCATTTATGGTCTTCAGTTTGATGCTTTACGCTATGTTTTTTTAAGACGCACTAAACAGTTTGGATCAATATTTTAAAGATCATTTCCCGCTTGAATCTATGCTCAGACAAAAAGGACAGGGACGGATGTCACCTGCAGAAATCTACAATCATCTGGCAGTGTGACCAGCCTCATGCCACTCAGTGGAAACAGGACGTAAAGAAATAAAATAGGAGGTAGCAGTTAGTGTGGTAGAACAAATAGCTAGAAAATTAATGTAGATTAGAGGAAGGTGTACAAGGCAAAAATACCAACCGGTCTTATAAAGCAGACTGAATTAAGTGGTTAATGTTTACAAAAGATGCCAAAAAGCATTTGCACTCTAAGATCCATACCTTGTCATGCCCTGACAGCTAGCAGGAAAGGAAACAAACACATATGTGACAGTGACAAAAAGAAAAGGTGACGTCTCTTTTACAGCATTATCCTCACATTACACCAGATGTTCTCAAACGCGGTCCTCAAGGCAGGTTTTAGATACTTCCATGGCTCAGCACAGATGGTTAAATCAAATTGACTGAGATGCTAATTAAGTCACCTGTGGGCAAACACAAAGTTAAAACCTGGACCATTGGGGTGCCTTGAGGACTGCGTTTGAGAACCTCTGCATTACACACAGAAAGCGAGTGGAAAATAAATTCTACAAACACAACAGATATGCACAATTACAAAGAACACTCTTCTACTAAATACTTGTCTACTGTTGGAATATTTTAATAAGGATTAAAAGAAAAAAAACAACAACCATACACATAGCTGGATATACTGTACACACTGATGTATACCTACCAATACATCACATTCTCCCCATTCCTACACCTCTGCTGGAGAATTTGTCATTTCACTGCACAGCAAAATCACTTTTGTAGCAGATGATGAACTTTAAATCCCATATTGCTACCATTGCTCACATAGTTCCACATATTACAAAGCACTGTACAGAAAATAAGAATTTACTCACCGGTAATTCTATTTCTCGTAGTCCGTAGTGGATGCTGGGGACTCCGTCAGGACCATGGGGAATAGCGGCTCCGCAGGAGACAGGGCACAAAATTTAAAAGTTTGACCACTAGGTGGTGTGTACTGGCTCCTCCCCCTATGACCCTCCTCCAAGCCTCAGTTAGGATACTGTGCCCGGACGAGCGTACACAATAAGGAAGGATTTTGAATCCCGGGTAAGACTCATACCAGCCACACCAATCACACCGTACAACTTGTGATCTGAACCCAGTTAACAGTATGATAACGTAGGAGCCTCTGAAAAGATGGCTCACAACAATAAACAACCCGATTTTTTTGTAACAATAACTATGTACAAGTATTGCAGACAATCCGCACTTGGGATGGGCGCCCAGCATCCACTACGGACTACGAGAAATAGAATTACCGGTGAGTAAATTCTTATTTTCTCTGACGTCCTAGTGGATGCTGGGGACTCCGTCAGGACCATGGGGATTATACCAAAGCTCCCAAACGGGCGGGAGAGTGCGGATGACTCTGCAGCACCGAATGAGAGAACTCCAGGTCCTCCTTAGCCAGGGTATCAAATTTGTAGAATTTTACAAACGTGTTCTCCCCTGACCACGTAGCTGCTCGGCAGAGTTGTAATGCCGAGACCCCTCGGGCAGCCGCCCAAGATGAGCCCACCTTCCTTGTGGAGTGGGCATTGACAGATTTAGGCTGTGGCAGGCCTGCCACAGAATGTGCCAGTTGAATTGTGCTACAAATCCAACGAGCAATCGTCTGCTTAGAAGCAGGAGCACCCAGCTTGTTGGGTGCATACAGTATAAACAGCGAGTCAGATTTTCTGACTCCAGCCGTCCTTGAAATATATATTTTCAATGCTCTGACAACGTCCAGCAACTTGGAATCCTCCAAATCGCTAGTAGCCGCAGGCACCACAATAGGCTGGTTCAGGTGAAACGCTGATACCACCTTAGGCAGAAAATGAGGACGCGTCCTCAATTCTGCCCTGTCCGAATGGAAAATCAGATATGGGCTTTTATACGATAAAGCCGCCAATTCCGACACTCTCCTGGCTGAAGCCAGGGCCAGTAGCATGGTTACTTTCCATGTAAGATATTTCAAATCTACCGATTTGAGTGGCTCAAACCAATGGGATTTGAGAAAATCCAAAACTACATTGAGATCCCACGGTGCCACTGGGGGCACAACCGGGGGCTGTATATGTAGTACTCCTTTTACAAAAGTCTGGACTTCAGGAACTGAAGCCAATTCTTTCTGGAAGAAAATCGACAGGGCCGAAATTTGAACCTTAATGGACCCTAATTTGAGGCCCATACATAATCCTGTTTGCAGGAAATGTAGGAATCGACCCAGTTGAAATTCCTCTGTCGGGGCCTTCCTGGCCTCACACCATGCAACATATTTTCTCCAAATGCGGTGATAATGTTGTGCAGTCACCTCCTTCCTGGCTTTGACCAGGGTAGGGATGACCTCTTCCGGAATGCCTTTTTCCTTCAGGATCCGGCGTTCAACCGCCATGCCGTCAAACGCAGCCGCGGTAAGTCTTGGAATAGACACGGTCCCTGCTGAAGCAGATCCCTTCTTAGAGGTAGAGGCCACGGATCTTCCGTGAGCATCTCCTGAAGTTCCGGGTACCAAGTCCTTCTTGGCCAGTCCGGAGCCACTAGTATCGTTCTTACTCCCCTTTGCCGTATAATTCTCAGTACCTTGGGTATGAGAGGCAGAGGAGGGAACACATACACTGACTGGTACACCCATGGTGTTACCAGAGCGTCCACAGCTATTGCCTGAGGGTCTCTTGACCTGGCGCAATACCTGTCCAGTTTTTTGTTGAGGCGGAACGCCATCATGTCCACCATTGGTCTTTCCCAATGGACTACAATCATGTGGAAGACTTCTGGATGAAGTCCCCACTCTCCCGGGTGAAGATCGTGTCTGCTGAGGAAGTCTGCTTCCCAGTTGTCCACTCCCGGGATGAACACTGCTGACAGTGCTATCACATGATTTTCCGCCCAGCGAAGAATCCTTGCAGCTTCTGCCATTGCCCTCCTGCTTCTTGTGCCGCCCTGTCTGTTTACGTGGGCGACTGCCGTGATGTTGTCAGACTGGATCAACACCGGCTGACCCTGAAGCAGAGGTTTTGCCAGGCTTAGAGCATTGTAGATTGCTCTTAGTTCCAGTATATTTATGTGAGAGACGTTTCCAGGCTTGACCACACGCCCTGGAAGTTTCTTCCTTGTGTGACCGCTCCCCAGCCTCTCAGGCTGGCATCCGTGGTCACTAGGACCCAGTTCTGTATGCCGAATCTGCGGCCCTCTAACAGATGAGCACTCTGCAACCACCATAGCAGAGACACCCTTGTCCTTGTCGACAATTTTATCCGCTGATGCATCTGCAGATGCGATCCGGACCATTTGTCTAGCAGATCCCACTGAAAAATTTGTGCATGGAATCTGCCGAATGGAATCGCTTCGTAAGAAGCCACCATTTTTCCCAGGACTCTTGTGCATTGATGCACAGACACTGTCCCTGGTTTTAGGAGGTTCCTGACGAGTTCGGATAACTCCCTGGCTTTCTCCTCCGGAAGATATACCTTTTTCTGAACAGTGTCCAGAATCATCCCTAGGAACAGCAGACGTGTCGTCGGGATCAGTTGGGATTTTGGAAAATTCAGAATCCACCCGTGCTGTTGGAGCACTACTTGAGTTAGTGCTACTCCGACCTCCAGCTGTTCTCTGGATCTTGCCCTTATCAGGAGATCGTCCAAGTAAGGGATAATTAATACGCCTTCTCTTCGAAGAAGGATCATCATTTCGGCCATTACCTTGGTAAAGACCCTGGGTGCCGTGGACAATCCAAACGGCAGCGTCTGAAACTGATAATGACAGTTTTGTACCACGAACCTGAGGTACTGTACCCTTGGTGTGAAGGGCAAATTGGGACATGAAGGTAAGCATCCTTGATGTCCAAGGACACCATAAAATCCCCTTCTTCCAGATTCGCTATCACTGCTCTGAGTGACTCCATCTTGAACTTGAATTTTTGTATGTACAGGTTCAGAGATTTCAGATTTAGAATAGGTCTTACCGAGCCGTCCGGCTTCGGTACCACAAATAGCGTGGAGTAATACCCCTTTCCCTGTTGTAGAAGGGGTACCTTGATTATCACCTGCTGAGAATACAGCTTGTGAATGGCTTCCAATACCGTCGCCCTGTCTGAGGGAGACGTTGGCAAAGCAGATTTTAGGAACCGGCGAGGGGGAGACTTCTCGAATTCCAACCTGTAACCCTGAGATACTACCTGCAGGATCCAGGGGTCCACCTGCGAGTGAGCCCACTGTGCGCTGAAATTCTTGAGGCGACCCCCCACCGCCCCTGAGTCTTGTAAGGTCCCAGCGTCATGCTGAGGCCTTTGCAGAAGCCGGGGAGGACTTCTGCTCCTGGGAAGGGGCTGCTTGCTGCAGTCTCTTACCCTTTCCTTTGCCTCGGGGCAAATATTGGAATCCGCATCGCCTGACCACTGTCGTGTCCATAGACTTCTTCTGGCAGATATGGACATCGCACTTACTCTTGATACCAGAGTGCAGATATCCCTCTGTGCATCTCGCATATAAAGGAATGCATCCTTTAATTGCTCTATAGTCAATAAAATACTGTCCCTATCCAGGGTATCAATATTTTCAGTCAGGGAATCCGACCAAGCCACCCCAGCACTGCACATCCAGGCTGAGGCGATTGCTGGTCGCAGTATAACACCAGTATGTGTGTATATACTTTTTAGAGTATTTTCCAGCCTCCTATCAGCTGGATCCTTGAGGGCGGCCGTATCAGGAGACGGTAACGCCACTTGTTTGGATAAACGTGTGAGCGCCTTGTCCACCCCAGGGGGTGTTTCCCAGCGCGCCCTAACCTCTGGCGGGAAAGGGTATAACGCCAATAACTTCTTTGAAATTAGCAGTTTTTTATCAGGGGTAACCCACGCTTCATCACACACGTCATTCAATTCCTCTGATTCAGGAAAAACTACAGGTAGTTTTTTCAGACCCCACATAATACCCCTTTTTGTGGTACTTGCAGTATCAGAGATATGCAAAGCCTCCTTCATTGCCGTGATCATATAACGTGTGGCCCTACTGGAAAATACGTTCGTTTCTTCACCGTCGACACTAGATTCGGTGTCCGTGTCTGGGTCTGTGTCGACCGACTGAGGCAAAGGGCGTTTTACAGCCCCTGACGGTGTTTGAGACGCCTGTACAGGTACTAACTGGTTTGCCGGTCGTCTCATGTCGTCAACCGACTTTTGCAGCGTGCTGACATTATCACGTAATTCCATAAACAAAGCCATCCATTCCGGTGTCGACTCCCTAGGGGGTGACATCACCATTACCGGCAATTGCTTCGCCTCCACACCAACATCGTCCTCATACATGTCGACACACACGTACCGACACACAGCAGACACACAGGGAATGCTCTGATAGAAGACAGGACCCCACTAGCCCTTTGGGGAGACAGAGGGAGAGTTTGCCAGCACACACCAAAGCGCTATAATTATATAGGAACAACCTTATATAAGTGTTGTTTCCTTATAGCTGCTTAAACATATATAATAACGCCAAAAAATGCCCCACCTCTCTGTTTTTTACCCTGTTTCTGTAGTGCAGTGCAGGGGAGAGCCTGGGAGCCTTCCTAGCAGCGGAGCTGTGTAGGAAAACGGCGCTGTGTGCTGAGGAGATAGGCCCCGCCCCCTATTCCGGCGGGCTCTTCTCCCGGTTTTTCTGAGACCTGGCAGGGGTGAAATACATCCATATAGCCTCATGGACTATATGTGATGTATTCTTTTTAGCCAGAAAGGTATTAACATTGCTGCCCAGGGCGCCCCCCCCAGCGCCCTGCACCCTCAGTGACCGCCGGTGTGAAGTGTGCCTGAGCGCAATGGCGCACAGCTGCAGTGCTGTGCGCTACCTCATGAAGACTGAAAAGCCTTCAGCCGCCGGTTTCTGGACCTCTTCTTACTTCGGCATCTGCAAGGGGGTCGGCGGCGCGGCTCCGGTGACCCATCCAGGCTGTACCTGTGATCGTCCCTCTGGAGCTAGTGTCCAGTAGCCTAAGAAGCAAATCCATCCTGCACGCAGGTGAGTTCACTTCTTCTCCCCTAGGTCCCTCGTTGCAGTGAGCCTGTTGCCAGCAGGACTCACTGAAAATAATAAAACTATCAAAACTTTTACTCTAAGCAGCTCTTTATGAGAGCCACCTAGATTGCACCCTGCTCGGACGGGCACAAAAACCGAACTGAGGCTTGGAGGAGGGTCATAGGGGGAGGAGCCAGTACACACCACCTAGTGGTCAAACTTTTAAATTTTGTGCCCTGTCTCCTGCGGAGCCGCTATTCCCCATGGTCCTGACGGAGTCCCCAGCATCCACTAGGACGTCAGAGAAAATATCATTCAGACATGAATCGCTTTTGTGCGATTTCACAAGGCGGGTGATTATCGTTCGACTGGGCATGCATACGGAACATAATGCGCAGGCACGAGGCCAAACTGCTAAATAATACAGCGATTCTTTTGATCGCTAGGCGTACGCAAGTTGATTGAACGGAATAGGACGTTTGGGGGTGGTAACTGGCCATTTTCTGTGAGTGTCAGGAAAAACGCAGGCGTTACCAAGCGTTTTCAGGGAGGATGTGTGACATTAGCACCGGCCCCGAACAGCCTGTTGCTATCACACTTTAGGAGTAGTTCTTGCACAGACTAGAAAAAACATTCGATAGTGAGTGAGTTGCGAACGGATTTGAAGCTGACCAGCGTTCACAGAGATTTTCGCAAGGCTTACACAGACCTGCACAGGGCAGGTATTCACTCTGTTTGGGCAGAGACTGTCTGATCGCAAACATCTGCAAATTCGCAGAGGAGAGATCAGGTCTGAGTTAGGCCCTTAGACACCATCTAATTAACCTACAAATAGGTTTATTTTTTTGCAGTGTAGGAGAAATGCAGCATACCCCACCAACCAGAATCTGGTAGGTCACATGGGAACTTTGAGAGCAATAGGATGTCAAAGCATACTTTAGTCCACCAGTGTGTGAAAATGCATAGAATGCCAGCAAGACACTGACCCTGATACTTTGTCTAATGAGTGACTACAAGCCTAAACTTAATTTTAGGTAAAAGTTAATATCTTCTAGCCGTACATTTTGGTAGCTCGTGACATGTTTAATATGGACATTACAAATGGCGGCTGCAGCTCCACCCATACGGAGACAGTCAGTACATATATTACATACAACAGCACATGTATGTATGTGCTGGCTGCCTTACCCAGGGATCACCAGCTGTTGCTGTGTATAACTTACCTGTCGGCTGCTGAAGCACGGTAGACACCACTCTGATGGTCTATTATCTTCTATAAGCCCTCCCACAGGCTCCTGTGAGCAAGTGGGAGTCTGGGGGCGGACTTATGGAACAAAATACATTCAAAGAAAAAACGAGAGCCCCATTTGAAAACCAGAATTTCAAACATTAATTTATTGTTTTATTGTCAAAAAATAGGATTTTAAAATACCTACCGGTAAATCCTTTTCTCATAGTCCATATAGGGATACTGGGGTTCAATTAGTACGATGGAGTATAGACGGGGTCCAAAGGAGCCGGTGCACTTTAAATTCTTCAACTGGGTGTGCTGGCTCCTCCCCTCTATGCCCCCTCCCACAGGCAGTTATAGGTAAAATAGTGCCCAAAGGAGAATGGACATACTTGAGAGAAGGAACATAACAATGAGTGGTGAGATTCACACACCACAACATAAACTGATCAGCAACGGCTGGCAACCAAACCACAACAGCTGAACAGGTAAACTTACATAGAAGAAACAACCTGCAGAAAAGTCAACGCACTGAGGCGGGCGCCCAGTATCCCTTATGGACTACGAGAAAAGGATTTACCGGTAGGTATTTAAAATCCTATTTTCTCTAGCATCCATAAGGTATACATAAGGGATACTGGGGTTCACTTAGTACAATGGGGACATCCCAAAGCTTCAAGAAAGGGCATGAATGTGCGGAGACGTCTGCAGCACCACCAGCCCAAACCGGGTTTTAAACTTGTAGAGCTTCACAAAGGTGTTCTTCCCCAACCAGGTAGCAGCTCGGCATAGTTGCAAGGCCGAGACTTCACGAGCAGCCGCCCAGGAAGACCCCCACTGATCTTGTAGAGTGGGACTTCAGAGAATGTGGAACAGGTAAGGCTGCCGACATAGGCCTGTTGGATAGCCAACTTAAGCCAAAGAGCAATGGACTGCTTAGAAGCTGGGCAACCCATTTTCTGTGCATCATATAGCAGAAACAGGGAATCCGTCTCTCTGATCCGAGCCGTCCTCTTCACGAAGATCTTCAAAGCTCACACAGCATCCAAAGCCTCCGGAGGAGCAGAAGAGCCAGAACTAGATGGAACCACAATAGGTTGGTTTAAATGGAATGCAGACAACTTTTGGCAGGAACTGCTGCAGAGTCCTGAGCTCTGCTCTGTCCTCGTACAAAGACCTAGTAAGGACTTTTACCTGTTAAGGCCCCCAATTCAGAGACACGTCTAGCAGAAGCCAGGGCCAACAACATTACCGTCTACCACGTAAGGTACATGACTTCTACTTTCATCAGCGGTTCAAACCAGGAGGATTGTAGAAAACCCCCAAACACATTCTAATCCAGAGGTGCAGCCACAACTTTGTGGGCCCCATAGCAACATTCTGAAGGGGCCCCCGTCGGAATGCTTCTAGAGAGACACTTCTCTGCAGCAGTTGTTAATTTTATGCCATATAATAGTCCCTAGTTCATTTTCTGAACCATAGTAAAGCCTTATTTAATGTTATGCCCCATAGCAGTGCCCTAGTTTATTTTATGAATCGCAGTAGTGCTTAAGTTCACCCTGTGTCACATTTCAGAGCTGCCAGTAGACATTATGTCGCACAGTACCCCCAATTCACATTGTTATATAGTGCTCCCTGTTCATATTGTGCCTCACTACAGTGCCCCGGTTCATATTATTTAACATTAAAACACCCTCCAGTCCATTTTATGGGCAGTACAGATGGTGTAATGGTTAGCATTACTGCCTCACAGCACTGAGGTAATGGGTTCGATTCCCACTATGGCACTGTGTGGAGTTTGTATATTCTCCCCGTACTCCGGTTTCCTCCTACAATCCAAAAATATACTGGTAGGTTAATTGGCTTCCAACAAAAATTAACCCTATTGTGAATGTGTGTACATGTGATAAGGAATATAGACTGTAAGCTCCACTGAGGCAGGGACTGATGTGAATGGGCAAATATTCTCTGTAAAGCGATGCGGAATATGTGTGCACTATATAAGTAACTGGTAATAAATAAATAATTTTATACCACACTACAATGAGCAGGTCCAGGGACATACCTAGATATATTGCAGGACCCAAGGAAAGATTGAAAGGACCCCTACGTACCACGCAATGACGAAAAATGTATATAACACATGTAACTTTGACAGGGAAGGTGGGCCCCTATCAGCTCTGGGCCCCAAAGCAGCTGCACTCCCTGCACCAATGGTAGCTACACCCTTGTTCAAATCCCAGTATGCCGTTGGTAGCAGAAAGGGAGGATGTATATGAAGCACTCCTTGCAAGAAGGTCTGAACCTCTGGAAACACAACTAACTTCTTCTGGAAGAAAACAGAGAGGGCTGAAATCTGGACCTTAAGGGAGCCTTGACGTAAGCCCATATCCACACCAGTCTGCAGGAAACCTAAGAAACTTCCTAGGCTGAATTCCGCAAGAGGATTTGTGCGCTCCTCGCACCAAGAGACATATTGTTTCTAGATATGATGATAAAGTTTTGACGTTGCAGGCTTTCTGGCCTGAACCATAGTTGCAATAACCTTTTTGGAAAGGCCTTTGTGAGCTAGGATGTTCCGCTAAACCTCCATGCAGTCAAACGAAATCGCCGTAAGTCAGTGTAGACGAATGGTCCTCGTTGAAGATCTCTTCTCATCGGCAGAGGCCAAGGATCTTTTTTTGGACATGTCCAGAAGGTCCACGTACCACGCCCTTCGAGGCCAATCTGAGACAATCAGAATTGCCTGGACTCTGATTTCTGATTCACTTAAGCACCCTTGGGAGCAGAAGAATCGGTGAAAACCTGTAGACCAGCCGGTAAGACCAAGGCATCGTCAGTGCATCGACTGCCCTCGCCTGAGGGTCCCTGGTTCTCGAACAATACCATGGAAGCTTCTTGTTGAGTCGAGATGCCATCATGTCTATCTGTGGACAGCCCCACAGATTGATGATCTGTTGAAACCTGTTGGTGTAGGCACAACTCACCCGGGTGGAGATAGTGACGACTGAGGAAGTCCGCCTCCCAGTTGTCCACCCCCAAAATGAAGATGGCCGACACTGCTCTTGCATTTCTTTCCACCAAGAGGAGTATCCTGGACACCTCTCGTATGCAGGCTCTGCTTTTTGTACCTCCTTATCGATTGATATAAGCCACAGCTGTGGCGTTGTCCGAAAGAACCTTAACAGCTCGATCCCGGAGCAGAGGAGAGGCCTCAAACAAAGCATTGTGAAATTGCCCGAAGTTCCAGAATGTTGATCGAAAGTAGGGCTTCATAGGCTGACCACCTGCCCTGGAACTGAGCCCTTGGGTGACAGCTCCCCATCCCCTCAGACTCGCATCTGTCGTGAGGAGGATCCAATCCTGAATCCCGAAACTTTTTTAATAATATAAAAAGGCGCGCACTCAACACAACCGGCTGCAGTCAGGTAAGTGTATAGTATCCGAACACTTGAATCACTGATCAACCAGGTCCTGGAACCAGAGTAGAGGACGGCTTCAACGCGTTTCAGGGAGTTCACTGCCCTTTGTCAAGAAGCTTCTTGACAAAGGGGAGTGAACTCCCTGAAACCCGACTGCAGCCGGTTGTGTTGAGTGCGCAATTTCATCTGACACCGAGATCCAGTTTCCTGTGAAGTATATGAAGTTCTTTGTGTTGTTTGTACAACCTTTTAAACCTTTTTATATAATTAAAAAATCCTGTTTGTGGACAAAAGCCTGCTGAACCATTGTGTGGGGAAACCTTCAAGTTAAGCTACACGAGAGAAATAGGAAAAGATACCTTTATGGGAACGCGAGAAAGTAAGCTAATGTAAGTGTCCACTATTTGAAATTGTCTATGTGATGAAAATTGAAAGTCCTTTCCAGTGTTTAAAGATACCTTTATGGGTATGCGGGACAGAAATGTTCTGTAAGTGTTTTTCCTATGTGAGAGACAAAGCAGGGAACGTTTGAAATAGAGGAGACTGCTCTCTTCCTTTGATATTGAATTATTAGCGCTGGTTTCAGGATATATATTTTTGAGTGTAGTCTCTATTTTCCTATCCCCAGGGTCCTTTATGGTAAAGGAGCCCGGAGCTGGTAGTACCGACTTTTTAGATAGACAAGAGAGACTGGTACGTCTATGGAAGGGGTTTCTTCCCAGATTTTCCTGCCTTCAGGAGCAAATGGGAAAGTGTGTAAAAATCGTTTTGTCACTTGGTATTTCTTATCTGGATTTTTCCAGGCTAACTTAAACAGGTCATCCAGTTCTGCAGAATCAGGGAAAGTGACACAGAGTTTGTTCTGTGTTAAGAAAAACTTCTGTTGTGATGCAGCGTCCTCTAGAGGGAGTTTTAGCACGTCCCGTATAGAAAGAATGAGGGGCTCAATACCCTGTGCAGAAGGGGAATCCCCAGTAACAGGATCCAATTCCTCCCCCTCCTCCTGAATCTCCTCATCAGATTCTGAGAGTAAAGCCGGTAACCCACGTTTCAGTGGCCCTGATCCAGAGAGGTGGGGCTGTTGATCATCTGCCCTTGTAGCTAGGTCTGTAACAGCCTGCTGCAGTTGTTGAGTCTTTTGAGTATTAGCAGATGACATATGACATCATGGATTTTATGGCACCTAGCCAGAAAGGCTCTGACCCGCTCCCCCCCCCCCTGCATTTTATACTTAATGCCGGCCGGCAATACATAAAAATACAATAAAAATCACAATGAATAAAACAATTAATGATTATATCCTTTTTAAAAAATAATTAAACTACACATATGGATATGTCCGCTCCCACTGTATTGAGATATCTCTTCTTATAACTTTAGATCTCAAGAGGAACAGATATTTTGCACATGAAACATATCCAACACTATTGCTCTTATCCGGAATAGCTGCACATGAGCTTTTTAGCCTCTGAATATCTCGCTATAATAATAATGTGTCCATGTATCAATTCATCTAGTCAAAGTCACATATATTGAAGAGAATATTGGGAGCAACCCTCGGCTTGCAGCTTATTAATGATATTATTGAAGTAATTCATACGAAGCTGATTAGAAGCGACAGTTAGTAATGAGCAGACGGTAGTAATGTAACGTACAAGAGCCACTATTCAATCACAATGCATGTGATGATCATCCTGGTTAATTAACCCACAAGTGAACTGTTCAAGGAGTGAAACATGTGTCCTGCTTTATACCACGGTAAACTTGCTCGTCCTCCCGGCCGATGTTCACACTTACGACCTTATCCGGAGTCCGTGGATGTGAAATGGTATGAAAGTTCCCTTGGTGCGGGAGTATAATAATGCCGACCAGCTGGTGAAAGTTCGTCCGCTGTAGTATATAGGCAGAAATACTGACAGACGCGCTTCTCCGCCTACTCGCAAGCATCGGCGGCTTCCTCCGTGTCATAGCCTCTCCTCCTTTTAGCCTCCTTATATAGGTCCCATTATACAACTAATACATGCACAATAAAATTCTGCTCAAGCCTCATTTTCATTGCACTCTCGCTGTGCATATATCACTATATTAATTAAAGCCTTATTTCCAATCTCTATAGATACATTGGATTAGAGCTTCCTTACAGCATAACCATCCGTTATTATCCTCTATTATCAAAAACTTTCAATATTATAAACATAGATATAAATATACCAATGCTATGTAATTTGTATATAAAAGGACACACACATAAGCATCCGTTAATTATGGACATTACCCATATGGCACCACCTACTGGTCACCCCTAATAATTACTACTTTGGCATTTTTTTTAAAAAGATATATATATATATATATATATATATATATATATATATATATATATATATATGTATAAAGGACTATATCGATTATTACAGACTATACTGCAGATCATGTTTGTATATAGTAAATATGATAAATATAAATACAAATACCAAAACGATATCTACCTATACACCATTCAGTTCTCTAGTGTCATTCAATCCCAGAGGGACCATTGTATCTAATAAAAAAATCCAATATGCTTCTCGTCTGCGAAGTCTATTAAAACGGTCCCCCCCTCTATTGGTTACTTTAACATGTTCAATTCCAATCATGGTTATATTTTCCAATCTTGAATTTTGACACTGTATCACATGATCCGATAATGGATGTTTTGCTGCCCTCACTATGTTCCTCCTGTGTTCCATACACCTAACGTGTAAGGTTCTCGTGGTACGCCCTACATATTGCTTTCCACATTGGCAGGAAATTACATATATAATATATGTGGAAAGACAGTTAATGAAGTCTTTAATAGGATACATTTCACCTGTTACAAATGACTTAAAATTTACACTTTTTCTGGGTGCAATATTACCGGATAGGCAATTATTTTTTCCACATCTGTGATATCCAATTGGCCTCACAGGAAGCCACGTATTTTGTACACTATGCAGGGATTTTTTTTTGCTTAACAAAATGACTAGGCACCAATTTTTTGCGTATATTATCTGCTTTCCTAAAAATCACCGATCCTTTAGGATTTACATGAGGTTTTGATACTTCATCCAAAAGTAATAAGGAAGTATTTTTCTTAATAACTTGATTGATTTTATGTGCACAACTGTTATATTGTGTAATAAAGGTTGTGCTCCTATCATTCTTACCACTACTTAGTACATCTCTGTTCTTATTTTTAGGAATAAGCAATTGTTCTCTATCCATATCCTCAACTTCTAAAAATGCTTTATCTAATAAATCCTGAGGATATCCTTGTTCCAAAAATGATTCCATCAACGTTTTTGCTTGTACCTGATATGTAGTAAGAGAAGTACAATTGCGTCTTAATCTTACAAACTGTCCCCTAGGGATATTGTCCTTCCAACACTGCTCGTGAGAACTCTTATAGTTCAAATATCGATTTTGGTCCACTTCCTTAATATATGTTTTAGTGATCAAATTTTCCTGCTCTACAGATAACTCTAGATCAAGAAAACTAATATTGGTATTACTATGATTAAACGTGAATTTTAATCCATAATCATTGTTATTCAGCCCATTCGTGAATGTGTGCAGTGATTCTAACGTGCCCCCCCAAACAATAAATAGGTCATCTATATATCGGCCATAGTAAACCAGATCCGCCCGAGTTCGCCCCCCCATACATGCTCCTCCTCAAATACCCCCATGTACAGGTTCGCGAAACTCGGAGCGAATCTGGCCCCCATGGCCGCACCCCGTGTCTGTAAATAATAATGGGTATCAAACGTAAAATAATTATGTGATAAAATGAATTTTATGGCTTTTAGAACAAAGGCACGTAGAGAGTCCGAGTGATCACCCTGTTTCAAATAATAATCCACTGCCAAAATCCCTTTATCATGAGGTATATTAGAGTATAATGCCTCTACATCACAAGTTAGTAAGTAATATTTATTTTTCAATATAATTTTGTTTATAATATTTAAAAATTGCTGCGTATCCTTTATATGTGATTTCAAACCCTCCACGTGTCCTTGCAAAAAGTGATCAACAAAAAAGGACAAATTATTAGTGAGTGAACCCACCCCCGAAATTATAGGTTGTCCCGGTGGATTAGTGATTGTCTTGTGAATCTTGGGTAAAACATAAAAAGTGGGTGTGATAGGGTGTGCACAAAATAAAAAGTTCACAGTTTCTCTCGATATAGAGCAATCTTCCTGAGCCATATCTAATAATTCAGTTAGTTGTTTCTGAAACAGGGTGGTGGGGTTAGAGTCTATTCTGCGATAAAATTTCTCATCTTGCAATTGTCTATAGCACTCCAAAGTATATTGCTCCATATCTAAGATCACAACCCCGCCACCCTTATCTGCCGATTTTATTACAATTGAAGTATCACCTTGCAATGTTTTCAGGGCCTTACGTTCCCCAGGGGTCAAATTATCCCAATATCTGGATTCTTCTGATTTCTCACATATCTCTCTAAAGCTGGCTAATGTGGATTTATAAAAACTGTCTACATATGGACTCTTATATGCCAGGGGGTAAAAATCTGTCTTCCTTTTAAATGGATTTATTTTTATATCATAAAGTGGTATCTCTGTTTCTAAAATGGATAAATCTGTGGCCCCTTCTTGTTCCAGACACTCGAGGATCTCTCGCTTTCTCATCATCTGCATCTAATATTATAGATACCTCGTCACTTCGGCTCCTTTTCAGAGCTTTGAGTGCAAAATATCGTTTCCTGCTAAGTGTACAAGTATAACGATTGAGATCCACGAATAACTGAAAAAGATTTGGTTTGGCCACCGGGGCATAGTTTAATCCCTTTTCAAGCAATTTAATTTCTTCCTCCCTTAATACTCTTTTGGATAGATTGAATATGCCTTTATCTGTTTTATTAGATGTTATCTTTTGTGTGGTGTTTTTATTCTGTTTCCGTCTTCCTCCTCTACCTCTCTGTTTCTTCCTCTCTTTAATTGGAACTTGGTTGTGTGCCACATGTTTGGATCCCTGCGCCTGTCTAAAAAATGGTGATTGCCTGGTGTAAATTCCTGTTCAAATAAAAATCCACATCAGATGTGAATAGCACTCTCTTGGTTGTTTTTTCTTTAGTTTCATATATAGGGGCTGAATAACCAATTGCCCCTGAGAGAGCTGCATACATATCTGTATAAATCACAGCGCCAGGAATTGTTTGTTTTTTCTTCGAATTCCAGTTTGTAGCCTTGGGATACAATTTCCATCGCCCAAGGATCCACGTCTGACAGCACCCAGACCTGGCTGAAGAGTCGAAGACGTGCCCCCACCGGTGCGGACTCCCTCAGTGGAGCCCCAGCGTCATGCGGTGGATTTAGTAGAAGCCGGGGAGGACTTCTGTTCCTGAGAACTAGCCGAAGCAGGCGTTCTTTTCCCTCTACCCTTACCTTTGGCGAGGAAGGATGAGCCCCGACCTCTTCTGGACTTATGCGACCGAAAGGACTGCATCTGATATTGTGGAGCTTTCTTTTGCTGCGGGGGGAACAAAAGGCAAAAAGGTAGATTTATCCGCGGTAGCTGTTGAAACCAGGTCCGCAAGACCTTCCCCGAATAAAACTTCACCCTTGTAAGGTAAAACCTCCATATGCTTCTTTGAGTCGGCATCACCCGTCCATTGGCAGGTCCACAGGGCTCGCCTAGCAGAAATCGCCATGGCGTTGGCTCTCGAACCTAGCAGCCCAACGTCTCTGAGCGTCTCTCATATATAAGACTGCGTCTTTAATATGACCTAGAGTCAATGAAATGGTATCCCTATCTAGGGTATCAATGTCGGCTGACAAGGTATCTGTCCAAGCTGCAACTGCGCTACATACCCATGCCGATGCTATTGTCGGTCTGAGTAAAGCACCCGTATGCGTATAAATAGATTTTAAGGTAGTTTCCTGTCTGCGATCAGCAGGATCCTTGAGGGCTGCCATATCAGGAGACGGTAGAGCCACCTTCTTTGACAAGCGCGTTAAAGCCTTGTCTACCCTGGGCGAGGATTCCCACTGTACCCTGTCCTGTGCAGGGAAAGGATACGCCATAAGAATTCTCTTGGGAATCTGCAGTTTTTTGTCTGGAGTTTCCCAAGCTTTTTCAAATAACTCGTTCAGCTCATGAGATGGGGGAAAGGTTACCTCAGGTTTCCTTTCCTTAAACATGCATACCCTCGTGTCAGGGACAGAGGGGTCATCTGTGATGTGCAAAACATCTTTTACTGCAATAATCATATAATGAATACTTTTGGCCACCCTTGGGTGTAACCTTGCATCATCGTAGTCGACACTGGAGTCAGAATCCGTGTCGGTATCAGTGTATGTTATTTGGGATAGAGAACGTTTTTGAGACTGAAGGGCCCTGTGACACAGTCAAAGCCATGGATTGACTCCCTGCTTTTTCCCTGGACTCTGCTTTGTCCATCCTTTTATGTAATAAGGTCACATTTGCATTTAAAACATTCCACATGTCCAACCAATCAGGTGTCGGCGTTGCCGACGGAGACACCACAATCATCTGCTCCACCTCCTCCTTAGATGAGCCT